>NW_027043315.1:0-181502 GCF_036013475.1 Columba livia
GTAAGAAAGAAGTAAGAAAGAAGTAAGAAAGAAGAAAGAAAGAAGTAATAAAGAAGAAAGAAAGAAAGAAGAAAGAAGTAAGAAAGAAGTAAGAAAGAAGTAAGAAAGAAGTAAGAAAGAAAGAAGAAAGAAAGAAGAAAGAAAGAAGAAAGAAAGAAGTTAGAAAGAAGTAAGAAAGAAGTAAGAAAGAAGTAAGAAAGTAGTTAGAAAGAAGTAAGAAAGAAGTAAGAAAGAAGAAAAAAGAAGTTAGAAAGAAGTAAGAAAGAAGTAAGAAAGAAGTTAGAAAGAAGAAAGAAAGAAGTAAGAAAGTAGTAAGAAAGAAGTAAGAAAGAAGTAAGAAAGAAGTAAGGAGGAAGTAAGAAAGAAGTAAGAAAGAAGTAAGAAAGAAGAAAAAAGAAGTTAGAAAGAAGTAAGAAAGAAGTAAGAAAGAAGTAAGAAAGAAGTAAGGAAGAAGAAAGAAAGAAGTAAGAAAGAAGAAAGAAAGAAAGAAGAAAGATGTAAGAAAGAAGTAAGAAAGAAGTAAGAAAGAAGTAAGAAAGAAGTAAGAAAGAAGTAAGAAAGAAGTAAGAAAGAAAGAAGAAAGAAAGAAGAAAGAAAGAAGAAAGAAAGAAGTTAGAAAGAAGTAAGAAAGAAGTTAGAAAGAAGTAAGAAAGAAGTAAGAAAGAAAGAAGAAAGAAAGAAGTTAGAAAGAAGTAAGAAAGAAGTAAGAAAGAAGTTAGAAAGAGGTAAGAAAGAAGTAAGAAAGAAGTAAGAAAGAAGTAAGAAAGAAGTAAGAAAGAAGTAAGAAAGAAGTAAGAAAGAAGTAAGAAAGAAAGAAGAAAGAAAGAAGTTAGAAGGAAGTAAGAAAGAAGTAAGAAAGAAGTTAGAAAGAGGTAAGAAAGAAGTAAGAAAGAAGTAAGAAAGAAGTAAGAAAGAAGTAAGAAAGTAGTAAGAAAGAAGTAAGAAAGAAGAAAGAATGAAGTAATAAAGAAGAAAGAAAGAAGTAAGAAAGAAGGAAGAAAGAAAGAAGAAAGAAAGAAGAAAGAAAGAAGAAAGAAAGAAGTTAGAAAGAAGTAAGAAAGAAGTAAGAAAGAAGTAAGAAAGTAGTTAGAAAGAAGTAAGAAAGAAGAAAAAAGAAGTTAGAAATAAGTAAGAAAGAAGTAAGAAAGAAGTAAGAAAGAAGAAAGAAAGAAGTAATAAAGAAGAAAGAAAGAAAGAAGAAAGAAGTAAGAAAGAAGTAAGAAAGAAGTAAGAAAGAAGTAAGAACGAAAGAAGTAAGAAAGAAGAAAGAAGTAAGAAAGAAGTAAGAAAGAAAGAAGAAAGACAGAAGAAAGAAAGAAGTAAGAAAGAAGTACGAAAGAAGTTAGAAAGAAGTAAGAAAGAAGTAAGAAAGAAGTACGAAAGAAGTAAGAAAGAAGTAAGAAAGAAGTAAGAAAGAAGTAAGAAAGAAGTAAGAAAGAAAGAAGAAAGAAGTAAGAAAGAAGTAAGAAAGAAGTAAGAAAGAAGAAAGGAAGAAGTAAGAAAGAAGTAAGAAAGAAGTAAGAAAGAAGTACGAAAGAAGTTAGAAAGAAGTAAGAAAGAAGTAAGAAAGAAGTACGAAAGAAGTAAGAAAGAAGTAAGAAAGAAGTAAGAAAGAAGTAAGAAAGAAAGAAGAAAGAAAGAAGAAAGAAAGAAGAAAGAAAGAAGTTAGAAAGAAGTAAGAAAGAAGTAAGAAAGAAGTAAGAAAGTAGTTAGAAAGAAGTAAGAAAGAAGTAAGAAAGAAGAAAAAAGAAGTTAGAAAGAAGTAAGAAAGAAGTAAGAAAGAAGTTAGAAAGAAGAAAGAAAGAAGTAAGAAAGAAAGAAGAAAGAAGTAAGAAAGAAGTAAGAAAGAAGTAAGGAGGAAGTAAGAAAGAAGTAAGAAAGAAGTAAGAAATAAGTAAGAAAGAAGAAAAAAGAAGTTAGAAAGAAGTAAGAAAGAAGTAAGAAAGAAGGAAGAAAGAAGTAAGGAAGGAGAAAGAAAGAAGTAAGAAAGAAGAAAGAAAGAAAGAAGAAAGATGTAAGAAAGAAGTAAGAAAGAAGTAAGAAAGAAGTAAGAAAGAAGTAAGAAAGAAGTAAGAAAGAAAGAAGAAAGAAAGAAGAAAGAAAGAAGAAAGAAAGAAGTTAGAAAGAAGTAAGAAAGAAGTAAGAAAGAAGTTAGAAAGAAGTAAGAAAGAAGTAAGAAAGAAGTAAGAAAGAAGTAAGAAAGAAGTAAGAAAGAAAGAAGAAAGAAGTAAGAAAGAAGTAAGAAAGAAGTAAGAAAGAAAGAAGAAAGAAAGAAGTTAGAAAGAAGTAAGAAAGAAGTAAGAAAGAAGTTAGAAACAGGTAAGAAAGAAGTAAGAAAGAAGTAAGAAAGAAGTACGAAAGAAGTAAGAAAGTAGTAAGAAAGAAGTAAGAAATAAGAAAGAAAGAAGTAATAAAGAAGAAAGAAAGAAGTAAGAAAGAAGGAAGAAAGAAAGAAGAAAGAAGTAAGAAAGAAGTAAGAAAGAAGTAAGAAATAAAGAATAAAGAAAGAAGAAAGAAAGAAGAAAGAAAGAAGTTAGAAAGAAGTAAGAAAGATGTAAGAAAGAAGTAAGAAAGTAGTTAGAAAGAAGTAAGAAAGAAGTAAGAAAGAAAGAAGTAAGAAAGAAGTAAGAAAGAGAGAAGAAAGAAAGAAGAAAGAAAGAAGTTCGAAAGAAGAAAGAAGGAAGTAAGAAAGAAGTTAGAAAGAAGTAAGAAAGAAGTAAGAAAGAAGTAAGAAAGAATTAAGAAAGAAGGAAGAAATAAGTAAGAAAGAAGTAAGAAAGAAAGAAGAAAGAAAGAAGAAAGAAAGAAGTTAGAAAGAAGTAAGAAAGAAGTAGGAAAGAAGTAAGAAAGTAGTTAGAAAGAAGGAAGAAAGAAGTAAGAAAGAAGTAAGAAAGAAAGAAGTAAGAAAGAAATAAGAAAGAAGTTAGAAAGAAGTTAGAAAGAATTTAGAAATAAGAAAGAAAGAAGAAAGCAAGAAGAAAAAAAGAAAGAAGTAAGAAAGAAGTAAGAAAGAAGTAAGAAAGAAAGAAGAAAGAAAGAAGAAAGAAAGACGAAAGAGAGAAGAAAGAAAGAAGAAAGAAAGAAGAAAGAAGTAAGAAAGAAGTAAGAAAGAAGTAAGGAAGAAAGAAGTAAGGAAGAAGTAAGAAAGAAGTAAGAAAGAAGTTAGAAAGAAAGAAGAAATAAAGAAGAAGGAAAGAAGAAAGAAAGAAGTTAGAAAGAAGTAAGAAAGAAGTGAGAAAGAACTAAGAAAGAAGTAAGAAAGAAGGAAGAAAGAAAGAAGTAAGAAAGAAGTAAGAAAGAAGTAAGAAAGAAAGAAGAAAGAAGTAAGAAAGAAGTAAGAAAGAAGTAAGAAAGAAGTAAGAAAGAAGTAAGAAAGAAGTAAGAAAGAAGAAAAAAGAAGTTAGAAAGAAGAAAGAAAGAAGAAAGAAAGAAGTAAGAAAGAAGTAAGAAAGAAGAAAGAATGAAGTAAGAAAGAAAGAAGAAAGAAGTAAGAAAGAAGTAAGAAAGAAAGAAGAAAGAAGTAAAAAAAGGTAAGAAAGAAGTAAGAAAGAAGTAAGAAAGAAGAAAAAAGAAGTTAGAAAGAAGTAAGAAAGAAGTAGGAAAGGAGTAAGAAAGAAGTAAGAAAGAAGAAAGAAAGAAGTAAGAAAGAAGAAAGAAAGAAGTAAGAAGGAAGTAAGAAAGAAGTAAGAAAGAAGTAAGAAAGAAAGAAGAAGTAAGAAAGAAGTAAGAAAGAAGTAAGAAAGAAGTAAGAAAGAAGAAAAAAGAAGTTAGAAAGAAGTAAGAAAGAAGTAAGAAAGAAGAAAGAAAGAAGTAATAAAGAAGAAAGAAAGAAAGAAGAAAGAAGTAAGAAAGAAGTAAGAAAGAAGTAAGAACGAAAGAAGTAAGAAAGAAGAAAGAAGTAAGAAAGAAGTAAGAAAGAAAGAAGAAAGACAGAAGAAAGAAAGAAGAAAGAAAGAAGTTAGAAAGAAGTAAGAAAGAAGAAAGAAAGGAGAAAGAAGAAGAAGAAAGAAAGAAGTAAGAAAGAAGTAAGAAAGAAGTAAGAAAGAAAGAAGAAAGAAGTAAGAAAGAAGTAAGAAAGAAGTAAGAAAGAAGTAAGGAAGAAGTAAGAAAGAAGTAAGAAAGAAGAAAGAAAGAAGTAAGAAAGAAGTAAGAAAGAAGTAAGAAAGAAGTAAGAAAGAAAGAAGAAAGAAAGAAGAAAGAAAGAAGAAAGAAAGAAGTTAGAAAGAAGTAAGAAAGAAGTAAGAAAGAAGTAAGAAAGTAGTTAGAAAGAAGTAAGAAAGAAGTAAGAAAGAAGAAAAAAGAAGTTAGAAAGAAGTAAGAAAGAAGTAAGAAAGAAGTTAGAAAGAGGAAAGAGAGAAGTAAGAAAGAAAGAAGAAAGAAGTAAGAAAGAAGTAAGAAAGAAGTAAGGAGGAAGTAAGAAAGAAGTAAGAAAGAAGTAAGAAAGAAGTAAGAAAGTAGTAAGAAAGAAGTAAGAAAGAAGAAAGAAAGAAGTAATAAAGAAGAAAGAAAGAAGTAAGAAAGAAGAAAGAAAGAAAGAAGAAAGAAGTAAGAAAGAAGTAAGAAAGAAGTAAGAAATAAAGAATAAAGAAAGAAGAAAGAAAGAAGAAAGAAAGAAGTTAGAAAGAAGTAAGAAAGATGTAAGAAAGAAGTAAGAAAGTAGTTAGAAAGAAGTAAGAAAGAAGTAAGAAAGAAAGAAGTAAGAAAGAAGAAAGAAAGAAGTAAGAAAGAGAGAAGAAAGAAAGAAGAAAGAAAGAAGTTCGAAAGAAGTAAGAAAGAAGTAAGAAAGAAGTTAGAAAGAAGTAAGAAAGAAGTAAGAAAGAAGTAAGAAAGAATTAAGAAAGAAGTAAGAAATAAGTAAGAAATAAGTAAGAAAGAAGAAAGAAAGAAAGAAGAAAGAAGAAAGAAAGAAGTAAGAAAGAAGTAAGAAATAAAGAATAAAGAAAGAAGAAAGAAAGAAGTTAGAAAGAAGTAAGAAATAAGTAGGAAAGAAGTAAGAAAGTAGTTAGAAAGAAGTAAGAAAGAAGTAAGAAAGAAAGAAGTAAGAAAGAAATAAGAAAGAAAGAAGAAAGAAGTAAGAAAGAAGTAAGAAAAAAGTAAGAAAGAAGTAAGAAAGAAGTAAGAAAGGAGTAAGAAAGAAGTAAGAAAGAAAGAAGAAAGAAAGAAGAAAGAAAGAAGAAAGAAATAAGTTAGAAAGAAGTAAGAAAGAATTAAGAAAGAAGTAAGAAAGAAGTAAGAAAGAATTAAGAAAGAAGTAAGAAATAAGTAAGAAATAAGTAAGAAAGAAGAAAGAAAGAAAGAAGAAAGAAGAAAGAAAGAAGTAAGAAAGAAGTAAGAAATAAAGAATAAAGAAAGAAGAAAGAAAGAAGTTAGAAAGAAGTAAGAAATAAGTAGGAAAGAAGTAAGAAAGTAGTTAGAAAGAAGTAAGAAAGAAGTAAGAAAGAAAGAAGTAAGAAAGAAATAAGAAAGAAAGAAGAAAGAAGTAAGAAAGAAGTAAGAAAAAAGTAAGAAAGAAGTAAGAGAGAAGTAAGAAAGAAAGAGGTAAGAAAGAAGTAAGAAAGAAGTAAGAAAGAAAGAAGAAAGAAAGAAGAAAGAAAGAAGTTTGAAAGAAGTAAGAATGAAGTAATAAAGAAGTTAGAAAGAAGTAAGAAAGAAGTAAGAAAGAAGTAAGAAAGAATTAAGAAAGAAGTAAGAAATAAGTAAGAAAGAAGTAAGAAAGAAAGAAGTAAGAAAGAAATAAGAAAGAAGTTAGAAAGAAGTTAGAAAGAATTTAGAAATAAGAAAGAAAGAAGAAAGAAAGAAGAAAGAAAGACGAAAGAGAGAAGAAAGAAAGAAGAAAGAAAGAAGAAAGAAGTAAGAAAGAACTAATAAAGAAGTAAGAAAGAAGTAAGAAGGAATGAAGAAAGAAGTAAGAAAAAAGTAAGAAAGAAGTAAGAAAGAAGTAAGAAAGAAGTAAGAAAGAAGTAAGAAAGAAGTAAGAAAGAAAGAAGAAAGAAGTAAGAAAGAAGTAAGAAAGAAGTAAGAAAGAAGTTAGAAAGAAAGAAGAAATAAAGAAGAAGGAAAGAAGAAAGAAAGAAGTTAGAAAGAAGTAAGAAAGAAGTAAGAAAGAAGTAAAAAAGTAGTTAGAAAGAGATAAGAATAAAGTAAGAAAGAAAGAAGTAAGAAAGAAGTAAGAAAGAAGTAAGAAAGAAAGAAGAAAGAAAGAAGTAAGAAAGAAGTAAGAAAGAAGAAAGAAAGAAGTTAGAAAGAAGTAAGAAAATAGTAAGAAAAAAGTAAGAAAAAAGTAAGAAAGTAGTTAGAAAGAAGTAAGAAAGAAGTAAGAAAGAAGTAAGAAAGAAAGAAGTAAGAAAGAAATAAGAAAGAAGTTAGAAAGAAGTTAGAAAGAATTTAGAAATAAGAAAGAAAGAAGAAAGCAAGAAGAAAAAAAGAAAGAAGTAAGAAAGAAGTAAGAAAGAAGTAAGAAAGAAGAAAGAAAGAATAAAGAAAGGAGAAAGAAAGAAGTAAGAAAGAAGTAAGAAAGAAGTAAGAAAGAAGTAAGAAAGACGTAAGAAAGAAAGAAGAAAGAAGTAAGAAAGAAGTAAGGAAGAAGTAAGAAAGAAGAAAGAAAGAAGTAAGAAAGAAGTAAGAAAGAAGTAAGAAAGAAGTAAGAAAGAAAGAAGAAAGAAGTAAGAAAGAAGTAAGAAGGAAGTAAGAAAGAAGTAAGAAAGAAGAAAGAAAGAAAGAAGTAAGAAAGGAGTAAGAAAGAATTAAGAAAGTAGTTAGAAAGAAGTAAGAAAGAAGTAAGAAAGGAAGAAGTAAGAAAGGAGTAAGAAAGAAGTAAGAAAGAAAGAAGAAAGAAAGAAGTTAGAAAGAAGTAAGAAAGAAGTAGGAAAGAAGTAAGAAAGTAGTTAGAAAGAAGTAAGAAAGAAGTAAGAAAGAATTAAGAAAGAAGTAAGAAAGAAAGAAGTAATAAAGGAATAAGAAAGAAGTTAGAAAGAAGTTAGAAAGAATTTAGAAATAAGAAAGAAAGAAGAAAGCAAGAAGAAAGAAAGAAAGAAGTATGAAAGAAGTAAGAAAGAAGTAAGAAAGAAAGAAGAAAGAAAGAAGAAAGAAAGACGAAAGAGAGAAGAAAGAAAGAAGAAAGAAAGAAGAAAGAAGTAAGAAAGAAGTAAGAAAGAAGTAAGAAAGAAGTAAGAAGGAATGAAGAAAGAAGTAAGAAAAAAGTAAGAAAGAAGTAAGAAAGTAAGAAGAAAGAAAGAAGTAAGAAAGAAGTAAGAAAGAAGTAAGAAAGAAGAAAGAAAGAAGTTAGAAAGAAGTAAGAAAATAGTAAGAAAAAAGTAAGAAAGAAGTTAGAAAGAAGTAAGAAACAAGTAAGAAAGAAAGAAGAAAGAAGTAAGAAAGAAGTAAGAAAGAAGTAAGAAAGAAGAAAAAAGAAGTTAGAAAGAAGAAAGAAAGAAGAAAGAAAGAAGTAAGAAAGAAGAAAGAAAAAAGTAAGAAAGAAGTAAGAAAGAAGAAAGAAAGAAGTAAGAAAGAATTAAGAAAGAAGTAAGAAATAAGTAAGAAATAAGTAAGAAAGAAGAAAGAAAGAAAGAAGAAAGAAGAAAGAAAGAAGTAAGAAAGAAGTAAGAAATAAAGAATAAAGAAAGAAGAAAGAAAGAAGTTAGAAAGAAGTAAGAAATAAGTAGGAAAGAAGTAAGAAAGTAGTTAGAAAGAAGTAAGAAAGAAGTAAGAAAGAAAGAAGTAAGAAAGAAATAAGAAAGAAAGAAGAAAGAAGTAAGAAAGAAGTAAGAAAAAAGTAAGAAAGAAGTAAGAAAGAAGTAAGAAAGGAGTAAGAAAGAAGTAAGAAAGAAAGAAGAAAGAAAGAAGAAAGAAAGAAGAAAGAAATAAGTTAGAAAGAAGTAAGAAAGAATTAAGAAAGAAGTAAGAAAGAAGTAAGAAAGAATTAAGAAAGAAGTAAGAAATAAGTAAGAAATAAGTAAGAAAGAAGAAAGAAAGAAAGAAGAAAGAAGAAAGAAAGAAGTAAGAAAGAAGTAAGAAATAAAGAATAAAGAAAGAAGAAAGAAAGAAGTTAGAAAGAAGTAAGAAATAAGTAGGAAAGAAGTAAGAAAGTAGTTAGAAAGAAGTAAGAAAGAAGTAAGAAAGAAAGAAGTAAGAAAGAAATAAGAAAGAAAGAAGAAAGAAGTAAGAAAGAAGTAAGAAAAAAGTAAGAAAGAAGTAAGAGAGAAGTAAGAAAGAAAGAGGTAAGAAAGAAGTAAGAAAGAAGTAAGAAAGAAAGAAGAAAGAAAGAAGAAAGAAAGAAGTTTGAAAGAAGTAAGAATGAAGTAATAAAGAAGTTAGAAAGAAGTAAGAAAGAAGTAAGAAAGAAGTAAGAAAGAATTAAGAAAGAAGTAAGAAATAAGTAAGAAAGAAGTAAGAAAGAAAGAAGTAAGAAAGAAATAAGAAAGAAGTTAGAAAGAAGTTAGAAAGAATTTAGAAATAAGAAAGAAAGAAGAAAGAAAGAAGAAAGAAAGACGAAAGAGAGAAGAAAGAAAGAAGAAAGAAAGAAGAAAGAAGTAAGAAAGAACTAATAAAGAAGTAAGAAAGAAGTAAGAAGGAATGAAGAAAGAAGTAAGAAAAAAGTAAGAAAGAAGTAAGAAAGAAGTAAGAAAGAAGTAAGAAAGAAGTAAGAAAGAAGTAAGAAAGAAAGAAGAAAGAAGTAAGAAAGAAGTAAGAAAGAAGTAAGAAAGAAGTTAGAAAGAAAGAAGAAATAAAGAAGAAGGAAAGAAGAAAGAAAGAAGTTAGAAAGAAGTAAGAAAGAAGTAAGAAAGAAGTAAAAATTAGTTAGAAAGAGATAAGAATAAAGTAAGAAAGAAAGAAGTAAGAAAGAAGTAAGAAAGAAGTAAGAAAGAAAGAAGAAAGAAAGAAGTAAGAAAGAAGTAAGAAAGAAGAAAGAAAGAAGTTAGAAAGAAGTAAGAAAATAGTAAGAAAAAAGTAAGAAAAAAGTAAGAAAGTAGTTAGAAAGAAGTAAGAAAGAAGTAAGAAAGAAGTAAGAAAGAAAGAAGTAAGAAAGAAATAAGAAAGAAGTTAGAAAGAAGTTAGAAAGAATTTAGAAATAAGAAAGAAAGAAGAAAGCAAGAAGAAAAAAAGAAAGAAGTAAGAAAGAAGTAAGAAAGAAGTAAGAAAGAAGAAAGAAAGAATAAAGAAAGGAGAAAGAAAGAAGTAAGAAAGAAGTAAGAAAGAAGTAAGAAAGAAGTAAGAAAGACGTAAGAAAGAAAGAAGAAAGAAGTAAGAAAGAAGTAAGGAAGAAGTAAGAAAGAAGAAAGAAAGAAGTAAGAAAGAAGTAAGAAAGAAGTAAGAAAGAAGTAAGAAAGAAAGAAGAAAGAAGTAAGAAAGAAGTAAGAAGGAAGTAAGAAAGAAGTAAGAAAGAAGAAAGAAAGAAAGAAGTAAGAAAGGAGTAAGAAAGAATTAAGAAAGTAGTTAGAAAGAAGTAAGAAAGAAGTAAGAAAGGAAGAAGTAAGAAAGGAGTAAGAAAGAAGTAAGAAAGAAAGAAGAAAGAAAGAAGTTAGAAAGAAGTAAGAAAGAAGTAGGAAAGAAGTAAGAAAGTAGTTAGAAAGAAGTAAGAAAGAAGTAAGAAAGAATTAAGAAAGAAGTAAGAAAGAAAGAAGTAATAAAGGAATAAGAAAGAAGTTAGAAAGAAGTTAGAAAGAATTTAGAAATAAGAAAGAAAGAAGAAAGCAAGAAGAAAGAAAGAAAGAAGTATGAAAGAAGTAAGAAAGAAGTAAGAAAGAAAGAAGAAAGAAAGAAGAAAGAAAGACGAAAGAGAGAAGAAAGAAAGAAGAAAGAAAGAAGAAAGAAGTAAGAAAGAAGTAAGAAAGAAGTAAGAAAGAAGTAAGAAGGAATGAAGAAAGAAGTAAGAAAAAAGTAAGAAAGAAGTAAGAAAGTAAGAAGAAAGAAAGAAGTAAGAAAGAAGTAAGAAAGAAGTAAGAAAGAAGAAAGAAAGAAGTTAGAAAGAAGTAAGAAAATAGTAAGAAAAAAGTAAGAAAGAAGTTAGAAAGAAGTAAGAAACAAGTAAGAAAGAAAGAAGAAAGAAGTAAGAAAGAAGTAAGAAAGAAGTAAGAAAGAAGAAAAAAGAAGTTAGAAAGAAGAAAGAAAGAAGAAAGAAAGAAGTAAGAAAGAAGAAAGAAAAAAGTAAGAAAGAAGTAAGAAAGAAGAAAGAAAGAAAGAAGAAAGAAGTAAGAAGGAAGTAAGAAAGAAGTAAGAAACAAGTAAGAAAGAAGAAAAAAGAAGATAGAAAGAAGAAAGAAAGAAGAAAGAAAGAAGTAAGAAAGAAGTAAGAAAGAAGAAAGAATGAAGTAAGAAAGAAAGAAGAAAGAAGTAAGAAAGAAGTAAGAAAGAAGTAAGAAAGAAAGAAGAAAGAAGAAAAAAAGAGGTAAGAAAGAAGTAAGAAAGAAGTAAGAAAGAAGAATAAAGAAGTTAGAAAGAAGTAAGAAAGAAGTAGGAAAGAAGTAAGAAAGAAGTAAGAAAGAAGAAAGAATGAAGTAAGAAAGAAGAAAGAAAGAAGTAAGAAAGAAGTAAGAAAGAAGAAAAAAGAAGTTAGAGAGAAGTAAGAAAGAAGTAAGAAAGAAGTAAGAAAGAAGAAAGAAGGAAGTAATAAAGAAGAAAGAAAGAAAGAAGAAAGAAGTAAGAAAGAAATAAGAAAGAAGTAAGAAAGAAAGAAGAAAGAAAGAAGAAAGAAAGAAGAAAGAAAGAAGTTAGAAAGAAGTAAGAAAGAAGTAAGAAAGAAGTAAGAAATTAGTTAGAAAGAAGTAAGAAAGAAGTAAGAAAGAAGAAAAAAGAAGTTAGAAAGAAGTAAGAAAGAAGTAAGAAAGAAGTAAGAAAGAAGAAAGAAAGAAGGAAGAAAGAAAGAAGAAAGAAGTAAGAAAGAAGTAAGGAAGAAGAAAGAAAGAAGTAAGAAAGAAGAAAGAAAGAAAGAAGAAAGAAGTAAGAAAGAATTGAGAAAGAAGTAAGAAAGAAGTAAGAACGAAAGAAGTAAGAAAGAAGAAAGAAAGAAGTAAGAAAGAAGTAAGAAAGAAAGAAGAAAGAAGTAAGAAAGAAGTAAGAAAGAAGTAAGAAAGAAGTAAGAAAGAAGAAAAAAGAAGTTAGAAAGAAGTAAGAAAGAAGTAAGAAAGAAATAAGAAAGAAGAAAGAAAGAAGTAATAAAGAAGAAAGAAAGAAAGAAGAAAGAAGTAAGAAAGAAGTAAGAAAGAAGTAAGAAAGAAGTAAGAAAGAAAGAAGAAAGAAAGAAGAAAGAAAGAAGAAAGAAAGAAGTTAGAAAGAAGTAAGAAAGAAGTAAGAAAGAAGTAAGAAAGTAGTTAGAAAGAAGTAAGAAAGAAGTAAGAAAGAAGAAAAAAGAAGTTAGAAAGAAGTAAGAAAGAAGTAAGAAAGAAGTTAGAAAGAAGAAAGAAAGAAGTAAGAAAGTAGTAAGAAAGAAGTAAGAAAGAAGTAAGAAAGAAGTAAGGAGGAAGTAAGAAAGAAGTAAGAAAGAAGTAAGAAAGAAGAAAAAAGAAGTTAGAAAGAAGTAAGAAAGAAGTAAGAAAGAAGTAAGAAAGAAGTAAGGAAGAAGAAAGAAAGAAGTAAGAAAGAAGAAAGAAAGAAAGAAGAAAGATGTAAGAAAGAAGTAAGAAAGAAGTAAGAAAGAAGTAAGAAAGAAGTAAGAAAGAAGTAAGAAAGAAGTAAGAAAGAAAGAAGAAAGAAAGAAGAAAGAAAGAAGAAAGAAAGAAGTTAGAAAGAAGTAAGAAAGAAGTTAGAAAGAAGTAAGAAAGAAGTAAGAAAGAAAGAAGAAAGAAAGAAGTTAGAAAGAAGTAAGAAAGAAGTAAGAAAGAAGTTAGAAAGAGGTAAGAAAGAAGTAAGAAAGAAGTAAGAAAGAAGTAAGAAAGAAGTAAGAAAGAAGTAAGAAAGAAGTAAGAAAGAAGTAAGAAAGAAAGAAGAAAGAAAGAAGTTAGAAGGAAGTAAGAAAGAAGTAAGAAAGAAGTTAGAAAGAGGTAAGAAAGAAGTAAGAAAGAAGTAAGAAAGAAGTAAGAAAGAAGTAAGAAAGTAGTAAGAAAGAAGTAAGAAAGAAGAAAGAATGAAGTAATAAAGAAGAAAGAAAGAAGTAAGAAAGAAGGAAGAAAGAAAGAAGAAAGAAAGAAGAAAGAAAGAAGAAAGAAAGAAGTTAGAAAGAAGTAAGAAAGAAGTAAGAAAGAAGTAAGAAAGTAGTTAGAAAGAAGTAAGAAAGAAGAAAAAAGAAGTTAGAAATAAGTAAGAAAGAAGTAAGAAAGAAGTAAGAAAGAAGAAAGAAAGAAGTAATAAAGAAGAAAGAAAGAAAGAAGAAAGAAGTAAGAAAGAAGTAAGAAAGAAGTAAGAAAGAAGTAAGAACGAAAGAAGTAAGAAAGAAGAAAGAAGTAAGAAAGAAGTAAGAAAGAAAGAAGAAAGACAGAAGAAAGAAAGAAGTAAGAAAGAAGTACGAAAGAAGTTAGAAAGAAGTAAGAAAGAAGTAAGAAAGAAGTACGAAAGAAGTAAGAAAGAAGTAAGAAAGAAGTAAGAAAGAAGTAAGAAAGAAGTAAGAAAGAAAGAAGAAAGAAGTAAGAAAGAAGTAAGAAAGAAGTAAGAAAGAAGAAAGGAAGAAGTAAGAAAGAAGTAAGAAAGAAGTAAGAAAGAAGTACGAAAGAAGTTAGAAAGAAGTAAGAAAGAAGTAAGAAAGAAGTACGAAAGAAGTAAGAAAGAAGTAAGAAAGAAGTAAGAAAGAAGTAAGAAAGAAGTAAGAAAGAAGTAAGAAAGAAGTAAGAAAGAAAGAAGAAAGAAAGAAGAAAGAAAGAAGAAAGAAAGAAGTTAGAAAGAAGTAAGAAAGAAGTAAGAAAGAAGTAAGAAAGTAGTTAGAAAGAAGTAAGAAAGAAGTAAGAAAGAAGAAAAAAGAAGTTAGAAAGAAGTAAGAAAGAAGTAAGAAAGAAGTTAGAAAGAAGAAAGAAAGAAGTAAGAAAGAAAGAAGAAAGAAGTAAGAAAGAAGTAAGAAAGAAGTAAGGAGGAAGTAAGAAAGAAGTAAGAAAGAAGTAAGAAATAAGTAAGAAAGAAGAAAAAAGAAGTTAGAAAGAAGTAAGAAAGAAGTAAGAAAGAAGGAAGAAAGAAGTAAGGAAGGAGAAAGAAAGAAGTAAGAAAGAAGAAAGAAAGAAAGAAGAAAGATGTAAGAAAGAAGTAAGAAAGAAGTAAGAAAGAAGTAAGAAAGAAGTAAGAAAGAAGTAAGAAAGAAAGAAGAAAGAAAGAAGAAAGAAAGAAGAAAGAAAGAAGTTAGAAAGAAGTAAGAAAGAAGTAAGAAAGAAGTTAGAAAGAAGTAAGAAAGAAGTAAGAAAGAAGTAAGAAAGAAGTAAGAAAGAAGTAAGAAAGAAAGAAGAAAGAAGTAAGAAAGAAGTAAGAAAGAAGTAAGAAAGAAAGAAGAAAGAAAGAAGTTAGAAAGAAGTAAGAAAGAAGTAAGAAAGAAGTTAGAAACAGGTAAGAAAGAAGTAAGAAAGAAGTAAGAAAGAAGTACGAAAGAAGTAAGAAAGTAGTAAGAAAGAAGTAAGAAATAAGAAAGAAAGAAGTAATAAAGAAGAAAGAAAGAAGTAAGAAAGAAGGAAGAAAGAAAGAAGAAAGAAGTAAGAAAGAAGTAAGAAAGAAGTAAGAAATAAAGAATAAAGAAAGAAGAAAGAAAGAAGAAAGAAAGAAGTTAGAAAGAAGTAAGAAAGATGTAAGAAAGAAGTAAGAAAGTAGTTAGAAAGAAGTAAGAAAGAAGTAAGAAAGAAAGAAGTAAGAAAGAAGTAAGAAAGAGAGAAGAAAGAAAGAAGAAAGAAAGAAGTTCGAAAGAAGAAAGAAGGAAGTAAGAAAGAAGTTAGAAAGAAGTAAGAAAGAAGTAAGAAAGAAGTAAGAAAGAATTAAGAAAGAAGGAAGAAATAAGTAAGAAAGAAGTAAGAAAGAAAGAAGAAAGAAAGAAGAAAGAAAGAAGTTAGAAAGAAGTAAGAAAGAAGTAGGAAAGAAGTAAGAAAGTAGTTAGAAAGAAGGAAGAAAGAAGTAAGAAAGAAGTAAGAAAGAAAGAAGTAAGAAAGAAATAAGAAAGAAGTTAGAAAGAAGTTAGAAAGAATTTAGAAATAAGAAAGAAAGAAGAAAGCAAGAAGAAAAAAAGAAAGAAGTAAGAAAGAAGTAAGAAAGAAGTAAGAAAGAAAGAAGAAAGAAAGAAGAAAGAAAGACGAAAGAGAGAAGAAAGAAAGAAGAAAGAAAGAAGAAAGAAGTAAGAAAGAAGTAAGAAAGAAGTAAGGAAGAAAGAAGTAAGGAAGAAGTAAGAAAGAAGTAAGAAAGAAGTTAGAAAGAAAGAAGAAATAAAGAAGAAGGAAAGAAGAAAGAAAGAAGTTAGAAAGAAGTAAGAAAGAAGTGAGAAAGAACTAAGAAAGAAGTAAGAAAGAAGGAAGAAAGAAAGAAGTAAGAAAGAAGTAAGAAAGAAGTAAGAAAGAAAGAAGAAAGAAGTAAGAAAGAAGTAAGAAAGAAGTAAGAAAGAAGTAAGAAAGAAGTAAGAAAGAAGTAAGAAAGAAGAAAAAAGAAGTTAGAAAGAAGAAAGAAAGAAGAAAGAAAGAAGTAAGAAAGAAGTAAGAAAGAAGAAAGAATGAAGTAAGAAAGAAAGAAGAAAGAAGTAAGAAAGAAGTAAGAAAGAAAGAAGAAAGAAGTAAAAAAAGGTAAGAAAGAAGTAAGAAAGAAGTAAGAAAGAAGAAAAAAGAAGTTAGAAAGAAGTAAGAAAGAAGTAGGAAAGGAGTAAGAAAGAAGTAAGAAAGAAGAAAGAAAGAAGTAAGAAAGAAGAAAGAAAGAAGTAAGAAGGAAGTAAGAAAGAAGTAAGAAAGAAGTAAGAAAGAAAGAAGAAGTAAGAAAGAAGTAAGAAAGAAGTAAGAAAGAAGTAAGAAAGAAGAAAAAAGAAGTTAGAAAGAAGTAAGAAAGAAGTAAGAAAGAAGAAAGAAAGAAGTAATAAAGAAGAAAGAAAGAAAGAAGAAAGAAGTAAGAAAGAAGTAAGAAAGAAGTAAGAACGAAAGAAGTAAGAAAGAAGAAAGAAGTAAGAAAGAAGTAAGAAAGAAAGAAGAAAGACAGAAGAAAGAAAGAAGAAAGAAAGAAGTTAGAAAGAAGTAAGAAAGAAGAAAGAAAGGAGAAAGAAAGAAGAAAGAAAGAAGTAAGAAAGAAGTAAGAAAGAAGTAAGAAAGAAAGAAGAAAGAAGTAAGAAAGAAGTAAGAAAGAAGTAAGAAAGAAGTAAGGAAGAAGTAAGAAAGAAGTAAGAAAGAAGAAAGAAAGAAGTAAGAAAGAAGTAAGAAAGAAGTAAGAAAGAAGTAAGAAAGAAAGAAGAAAGAAAGAAGAAAGAAAGAAGAAAGAAAGAAGTTAGAAAGAAGTAAGAAAGAAGTAAGAAAGAAGTAAGAAAGTAGTTAGAAAGAAGTAAGAAAGAAGTAAGAAAGAAGAAAAAAGAAGTTAGAAAGAAGTAAGAAAGAAGTAAGAAAGAAGTTAGAAAGAGGAAAGAGAGAAGTAAGAAAGAAAGAAGAAAGAAGTAAGAAAGAAGTAAGAAAGAAGTAAGGAGGAAGTAAGAAAGAAGTAAGAAAGAAGTAAGAAAGAAGTAAGAAAGTAGTAAGAAAGAAGTAAGAAAGAAGAAAGAAAGAAGTAATAAAGAAGAAAGAAAGAAGTAAGAAAGAAGAAAGAAAGAAAGAAGAAAGAAGTAAGAAAGAAGTAAGAAAGAAGTAAGAAATAAAGAATAAAGAAAGAAGAAAGAAAGAAGAAAGAAAGAAGTTAGAAAGAAGTAAGAAAGATGTAAGAAAGAAGTAAGAAAGTAGTTAGAAAGAAGTAAGAAAGAAGTAAGAAAGAAAGAAGTAAGAAAGAAGAAAGAAAGAAGTAAGAAAGAGAGAAGAAAGAAAGAAGAAAGAAAGAAGTTCGAAAGAAGTAAGAAAGAAGTAAGAAAGAAGTTAGAAAGAAGTAAGAAAGAAGTAAGAAAGAAGTAAGAAAGAATTAAGAAAGAAGTAAGAAATAAGTAAGAAATAAGTAAGAAAGAAGAAAGAAAGAAAGAAGAAAGAAGAAAGAAAGAAGTAAGAAAGAAGTAAGAAATAAAGAATAAAGAAAGAAGAAAGAAAGAAGTTAGAAAGAAGTAAGAAATAAGTAGGAAAGAAGTAAGAAAGTAGTTAGAAAGAAGTAAGAAAGAAGTAAGAAAGAAAGAAGTAAGAAAGAAATAAGAAAGAAAGAAGAAAGAAGTAAGAAAGAAGTAAGAAAAAAGTAAGAAAGAAGTAAGAAAGAAGTAAGAAAGGAGTAAGAAAGAAGTAAGAAAGAAAGAAGAAAGAAAGAAGAAAGAAAGAAGAAAGAAATAAGTTAGAAAGAAGTAAGAAAGAATTAAGAAAGAAGTAAGAAAGAAGTAAGAAAGAATTAAGAAAGAAGTAAGAAATAAGTAAGAAATAAGTAAGAAAGAAGAAAGAAAGAAAGAAGAAAGAAGAAAGAAAGAAGTAAGAAAGAAGTAAGAAATAAAGAATAAAGAAAGAAGAAAGAAAGAAGTTAGAAAGAAGTAAGAAATAAGTAGGAAAGAAGTAAGAAAGTAGTTAGAAAGAAGTAAGAAAGAAGTAAGAAAGAAAGAAGTAAGAAAGAAATAAGAAAGAAAGAAGAAAGAAGTAAGAAAGAAGTAAGAAAAAAGTAAGAAAGAAGTAAGAGAGAAGTAAGAAAGAAAGAGGTAAGAAAGAAGTAAGAAAGAAGTAAGAAAGAAAGAAGAAAGAAAGAAGAAAGAAAGAAGTTTGAAAGAAGTAAGAATGAAGTAATAAAGAAGTTAGAAAGAAGTAAGAAAGAAGTAAGAAAGAAGTAAGAAAGAATTAAGAAAGAAGTAAGAAATAAGTAAGAAAGAAGTAAGAAAGAAAGAAGTAAGAAAGAAATAAGAAAGAAGTTAGAAAGAAGTTAGAAAGAATTTAGAAATAAGAAAGAAAGAAGAAAGAAAGAAGAAAGAAAGACGAAAGAGAGAAGAAAGAAAGAAGAAAGAAAGAAGAAAGAAGTAAGAAAGAACTAATAAAGAAGTAAGAAAGAAGTAAGAAGGAATGAAGAAAGAAGTAAGAAAAAAGTAAGAAAGAAGTAAGAAAGAAGTAAGAAAGAAGTAAGAAAGAAGTAAGAAAGAAGTAAGAAAGAAAGAAGAAAGAAGTAAGAAAGAAGTAAGAAAGAAGTAAGAAAGAAGTTAGAAAGAAAGAAGAAATAAAGAAGAAGGAAAGAAGAAAGAAAGAAGTTAGAAAGAAGTAAGAAAGAAGTAAGAAAGAAGTAAAAAAGTAGTTAGAAAGAGATAAGAATAAAGTAAGAAAGAAAGAAGTAAGAAAGAAGTAAGAAAGAAGTAAGAAAGAAAGAAGAAAGAAAGAAGTAAGAAAGAAGTAAGAAAGAAGAAAGAAAGAAGTTAGAAAGAAGTAAGAAAATAGTAAGAAAAAAGTAAGAAAAAAGTAAGAAAGTAGTTAGAAAGAAGTAAGAAAGAAGTAAGAAAGAAGTAAGAAAGAAAGAAGTAAGAAAGAAATAAGAAAGAAGTTAGAAAGAAGTTAGAAAGAATTTAGAAATAAGAAAGAAAGAAGAAAGCAAGAAGAAAAAAAGAAAGAAGTAAGAAAGAAGTAAGAAAGAAGTAAGAAAGAAGAAAGAAAGAATAAAGAAAGGAGAAAGAAAGAAGTAAGAAAGAAGTAAGAAAGAAGTAAGAAAGAAGTAAGAAAGACGTAAGAAAGAAAGAAGAAAGAAGTAAGAAAGAAGTAAGGAAGAAGTAAGAAAGAAGAAAGAAAGAAGTAAGAAAGAAGTAAGAAAGAAGTAAGAAAGAAGTAAGAAAGAAAGAAGAAAGAAGTAAGAAAGAAGTAAGAAGGAAGTAAGAAAGAAGTAAGAAAGAAGAAAGAAAGAAAGAAGTAAGAAAGGAGTAAGAAAGAATTAAGAAAGTAGTTAGAAAGAAGTAAGAAAGAAGTAAGAAAGGAAGAAGTAAGAAAGGAGTAAGAAAGAAGTAAGAAAGAAAGAAGAAAGAAAGAAGTTAGAAAGAAGTAAGAAAGAAGTAGGAAAGAAGTAAGAAAGTAGTTAGAAAGAAGTAAGAAAGAAGTAAGAAAGAATTAAGAAAGAAGTAAGAAAGAAAGAAGTAATAAAGGAATAAGAAAGAAGTTAGAAAGAAGTTAGAAAGAATTTAGAAATAAGAAAGAAAGAAGAAAGCAAGAAGAAAGAAAGAAAGAAGTATGAAAGAAGTAAGAAAGAAGTAAGAAAGAAAGAAGAAAGAAAGAAGAAAGAAAGACGAAAGAGAGAAGAAAGAAAGAAGAAAGAAAGAAGAAAGAAGTAAGAAAGAAGTAAGAAAGAAGTAAGAAAGAAGTAAGAAGGAATGAAGAAAGAAGTAAGAAAAAAGTAAGAAAGAAGTAAGAAAGTAAGAAGAAAGAAAGAAGTAAGAAAGAAGTAAGAAAGAAGTAAGAAAGAAGAAAGAAAGAAGTTAGAAAGAAGTAAGAAAATAGTAAGAAAAAAGTAAGAAAGAAGTTAGAAAGAAGTAAGAAACAAGTAAGAAAGAAAGAAGAAAGAAGTAAGAAAGAAGTAAGAAAGAAGTAAGAAAGAAGAAAAAAGAAGTTAGAAAGAAGAAAGAAAGAAGAAAGAAAGAAGTAAGAAAGAAGAAAGAAAAAAGTAAGAAAGAAGTAAGAAAGAAGAAAGAAAGAAGTAAGAAAGAATTAAGAAAGAAGTAAGAAATAAGTAAGAAATAAGTAAGAAAGAAGAAAGAAAGAAAGAAGAAAGAAGAAAGAAAGAAGTAAGAAAGAAGTAAGAAATAAAGAATAAAGAAAGAAGAAAGAAAGAAGTTAGAAAGAAGTAAGAAATAAGTAGGAAAGAAGTAAGAAAGTAGTTAGAAAGAAGTAAGAAAGAAGTAAGAAAGAAAGAAGTAAGAAAGAAATAAGAAAGAAAGAAGAAAGAAGTAAGAAAGAAGTAAGAAAAAAGTAAGAAAGAAGTAAGAAAGAAGTAAGAAAGGAGTAAGAAAGAAGTAAGAAAGAAAGAAGAAAGAAAGAAGAAAGAAAGAAGAAAGAAATAAGTTAGAAAGAAGTAAGAAAGAATTAAGAAAGAAGTAAGAAAGAAGTAAGAAAGAATTAAGAAAGAAGTAAGAAATAAGTAAGAAATAAGTAAGAAAGAAGAAAGAAAGAAAGAAGAAAGAAGAAAGAAAGAAGTAAGAAAGAAGTAAGAAATAAAGAATAAAGAAAGAAGAAAGAAAGAAGTTAGAAAGAAGTAAGAAATAAGTAGGAAAGAAGTAAGAAAGTAGTTAGAAAGAAGTAAGAAAGAAGTAAGAAAGAAAGAAGTAAGAAAGAAATAAGAAAGAAAGAAGAAAGAAGTAAGAAAGAAGTAAGAAAAAAGTAAGAAAGAAGTAAGAGAGAAGTAAGAAAGAAAGAGGTAAGAAAGAAGTAAGAAAGAAGTAAGAAAGAAAGAAGAAAGAAAGAAGAAAGAAAGAAGTTTGAAAGAAGTAAGAATGAAGTAATAAAGAAGTTAGAAAGAAGTAAGAAAGAAGTAAGAAAGAAGTAAGAAAGAATTAAGAAAGAAGTAAGAAATAAGTAAGAAAGAAGTAAGAAAGAAAGAAGTAAGAAAGAAATAAGAAAGAAGTTAGAAAGAAGTTAGAAAGAATTTAGAAATAAGAAAGAAAGAAGAAAGAAAGAAGAAAGAAAGACGAAAGAGAGAAGAAAGAAAGAAGAAAGAAAGAAGAAAGAAGTAAGAAAGAACTAATAAAGAAGTAAGAAAGAAGTAAGAAGGAATGAAGAAAGAAGTAAGAAAAAAGTAAGAAAGAAGTAAGAAAGAAGTAAGAAAGAAGTAAGAAAGAAGTAAGAAAGAAGTAAGAAAGAAAGAAGAAAGAAGTAAGAAAGAAGTAAGAAAGAAGTAAGAAAGAAGTTAGAAAGAAAGAAGAAATAAAGAAGAAGGAAAGAAGAAAGAAAGAAGTTAGAAAGAAGTAAGAAAGAAGTAAGAAAGAAGTAAAAAAGTAGTTAGAAAGAGATAAGAATAAAGTAAGAAAGAAAGAAGTAAGAAAGAAGTAAGAAAGAAGTAAGAAAGAAAGAAGAAAGAAAGAAGTAAGAAAGAAGTAAGAAAGAAGAAAGAAAGAAGTTAGAAAGAAGTAAGAAAATAGTAAGAAAAAAGTAAGAAAAAAGTAAGAAAGTAGTTAGAAAGAAGTAAGAAAGAAGTAAGAAAGAAGTAAGAAAGAAAGAAGTAAGAAAGAAATAAGAAAGAAGTTAGAAAGAAGTTAGAAAGAATTTAGAAATAAGAAAGAAAGAAGAAAGCAAGAAGAAAAAAAGAAAGAAGTAAGAAAGAAGTAAGAAAGAAGTAAGAAAGAAGAAAGAAAGAATAAAGAAAGGAGAAAGAAAGAAGTAAGAAAGAAGTAAGAAAGAAGTAAGAAAGAAGTAAGAAAGACGTAAGAAAGAAAGAAGAAAGAAGTAAGAAAGAAGTAAGGAAGAAGTAAGAAAGAAGAAAGAAAGAAGTAAGAAAGAAGTAAGAAAGAAGTAAGAAAGAAGTAAGAAAGAAAGAAGAAAGAAGTAAGAAAGAAGTAAGAAGGAAGTAAGAAAGAAGTAAGAAAGAAGAAAGAAAGAAAGAAGTAAGAAAGGAGTAAGAAAGAATTAAGAAAGTAGTTAGAAAGAAGTAAGAAAGAAGTAAGAAAGGAAGAAGTAAGAAAGGAGTAAGAAAGAAGTAAGAAAGAAAGAAGAAAGAAAGAAGTTAGAAAGAAGTAAGAAAGAAGTAGGAAAGAAGTAAGAAAGTAGTTAGAAAGAAGTAAGAAAGAAGTAAGAAAGAATTAAGAAAGAAGTAAGAAAGAAAGAAGTAATAAAGGAATAAGAAAGAAGTTAGAAAGAAGTTAGAAAGAATTTAGAAATAAGAAAGAAAGAAGAAAGCAAGAAGAAAGAAAGAAAGAAGTATGAAAGAAGTAAGAAAGAAGTAAGAAAGAAAGAAGAAAGAAAGAAGAAAGAAAGACGAAAGAGAGAAGAAAGAAAGAAGAAAGAAAGAAGAAAGAAGTAAGAAAGAAGTAAGAAAGAAGTAAGAAAGAAGTAAGAAGGAATGAAGAAAGAAGTAAGAAAAAAGTAAGAAAGAAGTAAGAAAGTAAGAAGAAAGAAAGAAGTAAGAAAGAAGTAAGAAAGAAGTAAGAAAGAAGAAAGAAAGAAGTTAGAAAGAAGTAAGAAAATAGTAAGAAAAAAGTAAGAAAGAAGTTAGAAAGAAGTAAGAAACAAGTAAGAAAGAAAGAAGAAAGAAGTAAGAAAGAAGTAAGAAAGAAGTAAGAAAGAAGAAAAAAGAAGTTAGAAAGAAGAAAGAAAGAAGAAAGAAAGAAGTAAGAAAGAAGAAAGAAAAAAGTAAGAAAGAAGTAAGAAAGAAGAAAGAAAGAAAGAAGAAAGAAGTAAGAAGGAAGTAAGAAAGAAGTAAGAAACAAGTAAGAAAGAAGAAAAAAGAAGATAGAAAGAAGAAAGAAAGAAGAAAGAAAGAAGTAAGAAAGAAGTAAGAAAGAAGAAAGAATGAAGTAAGAAAGAAAGAAGAAAGAAGTAAGAAAGAAGTAAGAAAGAAGTAAGAAAGAAAGAAGAAAGAAGAAAAAAAGAGGTAAGAAAGAAGTAAGAAAGAAGTAAGAAAGAAGAATAAAGAAGTTAGAAAGAAGTAAGAAAGAAGTAGGAAAGAAGTAAGAAAGAAGTAAGAAAGAAGAAAGAATGAAGTAAGAAAGAAGAAAGAAAGAAGTAAGAAAGAAGTAAGAAAGAAGAAAAAAGAAGTTAGAGAGAAGTAAGAAAGAAGTAAGAAAGAAGTAAGAAAGAAGAAAGAAGGAAGTAATAAAGAAGAAAGAAAGAAAGAAGAAAGAAGTAAGAAAGAAATAAGAAAGAAGTAAGAAAGAAAGAAGAAAGAAAGAAGAAAGAAAGAAGAAAGAAAGAAGAAAGAAAGAAGTTAGAAAGAAGTAAGAAAGAAGTAAGAAAGAAGTAAGAAATTAGTTAGAAAGAAGTAAGAAAGAAGTAAGAAAGAAGAAAAAAGAAGTTAGAAAGAAGTAAGAAAGAAGTAAGAAAGAAGTAAGAAAGAAGAAAGAAAGAAGGAAGAAAGAAAGAAGAAAGAAGTAAGAAAGAAGTAAGGAAGAAGAAAGAAAGAAGTAAGAAAGAAGAAAGAAAGAAAGAAGAAAGATGTAAGAAAGAAGTAAGAAAGAAGTAAGAAAGAAGTAAGGAGGAAGTAAGAAAGAAGTAAGAAAGAAGAAAGAAAGAAGTAATAAAGAAGAAAGAAAGAAGTAAGAAAGAAGAAAGAAAGAAAGAAGAAAGAAGTAAGAAAGAAGTAAGAAATAAGTAAGAAATAAAGAATAAAGAAAGAAGAAAGAAAGAAGATAGAAAGAAGTTAGAAAGAAGTAAGAAAGATGTAAGAAAGAAGTAAGAAAGTAGTTAGAAAGAAGTAAGAAAGAAGTAAGAAAGAAAGAAGTAAGAAAGAAGTAAGAAAGAGAGAAGAAAGAAAGAAGAAAGAAAGAAGTTCGAAAGAAGTAAGAAAGAAGTAAGAAAGAAGTTAGAAAGAAGTAAGAAAGAAGTAAGAAAGAAGTAAGAAAGAATTAAGAAAGAAGTAAGAAATAAGTAAGAAATAAGTAAGAAAGAAGTAAGAAAGAAAGAAGAAAGAAAGAAGTTAGAAAGAAGTAAGAAAGAAGTAGGAAAGAAGTAAGAAAGTAGTTAGAAAGAAGTAAGAAAGAAGTAAGAAAGAAGTAAGAAAGAAAGAAGTAAGAAAGAAATAAGAAAGAAAGAAGAAAGAAGTAAGAAAGAAGTAAGAAAAAAGTAAGAAAGAAGTAAGAAAGAAGTAAGAAAGAAGTAAGAAAGAAAGAAGAAAGAAAGAAGAAAGAAAGAAGTTAGAAAGAAGTAAGAAAGTATTAAGAAAGAAGTAAGAAAGAAGTAAAAAAGAAGTAAGAAAGAAATAAGAAAGAAAGAAGAAAGAAGTAAGAAAGTAGTAAGAAAGAAGTAAGAAAGATGAAAGAAAGAAGTAATAAAGAAGAAAGAAAGAAGTAAGAAAGAAGAAAGAAAGAAAGAAGAAAGAAGTAAGAAAGAAGTAAGAAAGAAGTAAGAAATAAAGAATAAAGAAATAAGAAAGAAAGAAGAAAGAAAGAAGTTAGAAAGAAGTAAGAAGGAAGTAAGAAAGAAGTAAGAAAGTAGTTAGAAAGAAGTAAGAAAGAAGTAAGAAAGAAAGAAGAAAGAAAGAAGTAAGAAAGAAGTAAGAAAGAAAGAAGAAAGAAAGAAGAAAGAAAGAAGTTTGAAAGAAGTAAGAATGAAGTAAGAAAGAAGTTAGAAAGAAGTAAGAAAGAAGTAAGAAAGAAGTAAGAAAGAATTAAGAAAGAAGTAAGAAATAAGTAAGAAAGTAAGAAAAAAGAAGTAAGAAAGAAATAAGAAAGAAGTTAGAAAGAAGTTAGAAAGAATTTAGAAATAAGAAAGAAAGAAGAAAGCAAGAAGAAAGAAAGAAAGAAGTAAGAAAGAAAGAAGAAAGAAAGAAGAAAGAAAGACGAAAGAGAGAAGAAAGAAAGAAGAAAGAAAGAAGAAAGAAGTAAGAAAGAACTAATAAAGAAGTAAGAAAGAAGTAAGAAGGAATGAAGAAAGAAGTAAGAAAGAAAGAAGTAAGGAAGAAGTAAGAAAGAAGTAAGAAAGAAGTAAGAAAGAAAGAAGAAAGAAGTAAGAAAGAAGTAAGAAAGAAGTAAGAATGAAGTTAGAAAGAATGAAGAAATAAAGAAGAAGGAAAGAAGAAAGAAAGAAGTTAGAAAGAAGTAAGAAAGAAGTAAGAAAGAAGTAAAAATTAGTTAGAAAGAGATAAGAAAGAAGTAAGAAAGAAAGAAGTAAGAAAGGAGTAAGAAAGAAAGAAGAAAGAAAGAAGTAAGAAAGAAGTAAGAAAGAAGAAAGAAAGAAGTTAGAAAGAAGTAAGAAAATAGTAAGAAAAAAGTAAGAAAGACGTAAGAAAGTAGTTAGAAAGAAGTAAGAAAGAAGTAAGAAAGAAGTAAGAAAGAAAGAAGTAAGAAAGAAATAAGAAAAGTTAGAAAGAAGTTAGAAAGAATTTAGAAATAAGAAAGAAAGAAGAAAGCAAGAAGAAAAAAAGAAAGAAGTAAGAAAGAAGTAAGAAAGAAGTAAGAAAGAAGAAAGAAAGAAGAAAGAAAGGAGAAAGAAAGAAGTAAGAAAGAAGTAAGAAGGAATGAAGAAAGAAGTAAGAAAGACGTAAGAAAGAAAGAAGAAAGAAGTAAGAAAGAAGTAAGGAAGAAGTAAGAAAGAAGAAAGAAAGAAGTAAGAAAGAAGTAAGAAAGAAGTAAGAAAGAAGTAAGAAAGAAGTAAGAAAGAAAGAAGAAAGAAAGAAGAAAGAAAGAAGAAAGAAAGAAGTTAGAAAGAAGTAAGAAAGAAGTAAGAAAGAATTAAGAAAGTAGTTAGAAAGAAGTAAGAAAGAAGTAAGAAAGAAAGAAGTAAGAAAGGAGTAAGAAAGAAGTAAGAAAGAAAGAAGAAAGAAGAAAGAAAGAAGAAAGAAAGAAGTTAGAAAGAAGTAAGAAAGAAGTAAGAAAGAAAGAAGAAAGAAAGAAGTTAGAAAGAAGTAAGAAAGAAGTAGGAAAGAAGTAAGAAAGTAGTTAGAAAGAAGTAAGAAAGAAGTAAGAAAGAATTAAGAAAGAAGTAAGAAAGAAAGAAGTAATAAAGAAATAAGAAAGAAGTTAGAAAGAAGTTAGAAAGAATTTAGAAATAAGAAAGAAAGAAGAAAGCAAGAAGAAAGAAAGAAAGAAGTATGAAAGAAGTAAGAAAGAAGTAAGAAAGAAAGAAGAAAGAAAGAAGAAAGAAAGACGAAAGAGAGAAGAAAGAAAGAAGAAAGAAAGAAGAAAGAAGTAAGAAAGAAGTAAGAAAGAAGTAAGAAAGAAGTAAGAAGGAATGAAGAAAGAAGTAAGAAAAAAGTAAGAAAGAAGTAAGAAAGAAGTAAGAAAGAAAGAAGAAAGAAGTAAGAAAGAAGTAAGAAAGAAGTTAGAAAGAAAGAAGAAATAAAGAAGAAGGAAAGAAGAAAGAAAGAAGTTAGAAAGAAGTAAGAAAGAAGTAAGAAAGAAGTAAAAAAGTAGTTAGAAAGAGGTAAGAAAGAAGTAAGAAAGTAAGAAGAAAGAAAGAAGTAAGAAAGAAGTAAGAAAGAAGTAAGAAAGAAGAAAGAAAGAAGTTAGAAAGAAGTAAGAAAATAGTAAGAAAAAAGTAAGAAAGAATTTAGAAAGAAGTAAGAAACAAGTAAGAAAGAAAGAAGAAAGAAGTAAGAAAGAAGTAAGAAAGAAGTAAGAAAGAAGAAAAAAGAAGTTAGAAAGAAGAAAGAAAGAAGAAAGAAAGAAGTAAGAAAGAAGAAAGAAAAAAGTAAGAAAGAAGTAAGAAAGAAGAAAGAAAGAAAGAAGAAAGAAGTAAGAAGGAAGTAAGAAAGAAGTAAGAAACAAGTAAGAAAGAAGAAAAAAGAAGATAGAAAGAAGAAAGAAAGAAGAAAGAAAGAAGTAAGAAAGAAGTAAGAAAGAAGAAAGAATGAAGTAAGAAAGAAAGAAGAAAGAAGTAAGAAAGAAGTAAGAAAGAAGTAAGAAAGAAAGAAGAAAGAAGAAAAAAAGAGGTAAGAAAGAAGTAAGAAAGAAGTAAGAAAGAAGAATAAAGAAGTTAGAAAGAAGTAAGAAAGAAGTAGGAAAGAAGTAAGAAAGAAGTAAGAAAGAAGAAAGAAAGAAGTAAGAAAGAAGAAAGAAAGAAGTAAGAAAGAAGTAAGAAAGAAGTAAGAAAGAAGAAAAAAGAAGTTAGAGAGAAGTAAGAAAGAAGTAAGAAAGAAGTAAGAAAGAAGAAAGAAGGAAGTAATAAAGAAGAAAGAAAGAAAGAAGAAAGAAGTAAGAAAGAAATAAGAAAGAAGTATGAAAGAAGTAAGAACGAAAGAAGTAAGAAAGAAGAAAGAAGTAAGAAAGAAGTAAGAAAGAAAGAAGAAAGACAGAAGAAAGAAAGAAGAAAGAAAGAAGTTACAAAGAAGTAAGAAAGAAGAAAGAAGTAAGAAAGAAAGAAGAAAGAAAGAAGTAAGAAAGAAGTAGGAAATAAGTAAGAAAGAAGTAAGAAGTAAGAAAGAAAGAAGAAAGAAGTAAGAAAGAAGTAAGAAAGAAGTAAGAAAGAAGTAAGGAAGAAGTAAGAAAGAAGTAAGAAAGAAGAAAGAAAGAAGTTACAAAGAAGTAAGAAAGAAGAAAGAAATAAGAAAAAAAGAAGAAAGAAAGAAGTAAGAAAGAAGTAGGAAAGAAGTAAGAAAGAAGTAAGAAAGAAGTTAGAAAGAAAGAAGAAAGAAAGAAGAAAGAAAGAAGAAAGAAAGAAGTTAGAAAGAAGTAAGAAAGAAGTAAGAAAGAAGTAAGAAATTAGTTAGAAAGAAGTAAGAAAGAAGTAAGAAAGAAGAAAAAAGAAGTTAGAAAGAAGTAAGAAAGAAGTAAGAAAGAAGTAAGAAAGAAGAAAGAAAGAAGGAAGAAAGAAAGAAGAAAGAAGTAAGAAAGAAGTAAGAAAGAAGTAAGAAAGAAGTAAGAAAGAAGTAAGAAAGAAGAAAAAAGAAGTTAGAAAGAAGTAAGAAAGAAGTAAGAAAGAAGTAAGAAAGAAGTTAGAAAGAAGAAAGAAAGAAGTAAGAAAGAAAGAAGAAAGAAGTAAGAAAGAAGTAAGAAAGAAGTAAGGAGGAAGTAAGAAAGAAGTAAGAAAGAAGTAAGAAAGAAGTAAGGAAGAAGAAAGAAAGAAGTAAGAAAGAAGTAAGAAAGAAGTAAGAAAGAAGTAAGAAAGAAAGAAGAAAGAAAGAAGAAAGAAAGAAGAAAGAAAGAAGTTAGAAAGAAGTAAGAAAGAAGTAAGAAAGAAGTTAGAAAGAAGTAAGAAAGAAGTAAGAAAGAAGTAAGAAAGAAGTAAGAAAGAAGTAAGAAAGAAAGAAGAAAGAAGTAAGAAAGAAGTAAGAAAGAAGTAAGAAAGAAGAAAAAAGTAAGAAAGAAAGAAGTAAGAAAGAAGTAAGAAAGAAGTAAGAAAGAAAGAAGAAAGAAAGAAGTTAGAAAGAAGTAAGAAAGAAGTAAGAAAGAAGTTAGAAAGAAGTAAGAAAGAAGTAAGAAAGAAGTAAGAAAGAAGTAAGAAAGAAGTAAGAAAGAAGTAAGAAAGTAGTAAGAAAGAAGTAAGAAAGAAGAAAGAAAGAAGTAATAAAGAAGAAAGAAAGAAGTAAGAAAGAAGAAAGAAAGAAAGAAGAAAGAAGTAAGAAAGAAGTAAGAAATAAGTAAGAAATAAAGAATAAAGAAAGAAGAAAGAAAGAAGAAAGAAAGAAGTTAGAAAGAAGTAAGAAAGATGTAAGAAAGAAGTAAGAAAGTAGTTAGAAAGAAGTAAGAAAGAAGTAAGAAAGAAAGAAGTAAGAAAGAAGTAAGAAAGAGAGAAGAAAGAAAGAAGAAAGAAAGAAGTTCGAAAGAAGTAAGAAAGAAGTAAGAAAGAAGTTAGAAAGAAGTAAGAAAGAAGTAAGAAAGAATTAAGAAAGAAGTAAGAAATAAGTAAGAAATAAGTAAGAAAGAAGTAAGAAAGAAAGAAGAAAGAAAGAAGTTAGAAAGAAGTAAGAAAGAAGTAGGAAAGAAGTAAGAAAGTAGTTAGAAAGAAGTAAGAAAGAAGTAAGAAAGAAGTAAGAAAGAAAGAAGTAAGAAAGAAATAAGAAAGAAAGAAGAAAGAAGTAAGAAAGAAGTAAGAAAAAAGTAAGAAAGAAGTAAGAAAGAAGTAAGAAAGAAAGAAGAAAGAAGTAAGAAATAAAGAAGAAAGAAAGAAGAAAGAAAGAAGAAATAAAGAAGTTAGAAAGAAGTAAGAAAGAATTAAGAAAGAAGTAAGAAAGAAGTAAAAAAGAAGTAAGAAAGAAATAAGAAAGAAAGAAGAAAGAAGTAAGAAAGTAGTAAGAAAGAAGTAAGAAATATGAAAGAAAGAAGTAATAAAGAAGAAAGAAAGAAGTAAGAAAGAAGAAAGAAAGAAAGAAGAAAGAAGTAAGAAAGAAGTAAGAAAGAAGTAAGAAATAAAGAATAAAGAAATAAGAAAGAAAGAAGAAAGAAAGAAGTTAGAAAGAAGTAAGAAGGAAGTAAGAAAGAAGTAAGAAATTAGTTAGAAAGAAGTAAGAAAGAAGTAAGAAAGAAAGAAGAAAGAAAGAAGTAAGAAAGAAGTAAGAAAGAAAGAAGAAAGTAAGAAGAAAGAAAGAAGTTTGAAAGAAGTAAGAATGAAGTAAGAAAGAAGTAAGAAAGAATTAAGAAAGAAGTAAGAAATAAGTAAGAAAGAAGTAAGAAAAAAGAAGTAAGAAAGAAATAAGAAAGAAGTTAGAAAGAAGTTAGAAGGAATTTAGAAATAAGAAAGAAAGAAGAAAGCAAGAAGAAAGAAAGAAAGAAGTAAGAAAGAAAGAAGAAAGAAAGAAGAAAGAAAGACGAAAGAGAGAAGAAAGAAAGAAGAAAGAAAGAAGAAAGAAGTAAGAAAGAACTAATAAAGAAGTAAGAAAGAAGTAAGAAGGAATGAAGAAAGAAGTAAGAAAGAAAGAAGTAAGGAAGAAGTAAGAAAGAAGTAAGAAAGAAGTAAGAAAGAAAGAAGAAAGAAGTAAGAAAGAAGTAAGAAAGAAGTAAGAATGAAGTTAGAAAGAATGAAGAAATAAAGAAGAAGGAAAGAAGAAAGAAAGAAGTTAGAAAGAAGTAAGAAAGAAGTAAGAAAGAAGTAAAAATTAGTTAGAAAGAGATAAGAAAGAAGTAAGAAAGAAAGAAGTAAGAAAGAAGTAAGAAAGAAAGAAGAAAGAAAGAAGTAAGAAAGAAGTAAGAAAGAAGAAAGAAAGAAGTTAGAAAGAAGTAAGAAAATAGTAAGAAAAAAGTAAGAAAGAAGTAAGAAAGTAGTTAGAAAGAAGTAAGAAAGAAGTAAGAAAGAAGTAAGAAAGAAAGAAGTAAGAAAGAAATAAGAAAGAAGTTAGAAAGAAGTTAGAAAGAATTTAGAAATAAGAAAGAAAGAAGAAAGCAAGAAGAAAAAAAGAAAGAAGTAAGAAAGAAGTAAGAAAGAAGTAAGAAAGAAGAAAGAAAGAAGAAAGAAAGGAGAAAGAAAGAAGTAAGAAAGAAGTAAGAAAGAAGTAAGAAAGAAGTAAGAAAGACGTAAGAAAGAAAGAAGAAAGTAGTAAGAAAGAAGTAAGTAAGAAGTAAGGAAGAAGTAAGAAAGAAGCAAGAAAGAAGTAAGAAAGAAGTAAGAAAGAAGTAAGAAAGAAGTAAGAAAGAAGTAAGAAAGAAAGAGGAAAGAATGAAGAAAGAAAGAAGAAAGAAAGAAGTTAGAAAGAAGTAAGAAAGAAGTAAGAAAGAAGTAAGAAAGTAGTTAGAAAGAAGTAAGAAAGAAGTAAGAAAGAAAGAAGTAAGAAAGGAGTAAGAAAGAAGTAAGAAAGAAAGAAGAAAGAAAGAAGAAAGAAAGAAGAAAGAAAGAAGTTAGAAAGAAGTAAGAAAGAAGTAAGAAAGAAAGAAGAAAGAAAGAAGTTAGAAAGAAGTAAGAAAGAAGTAGGAAAGAAGTAAGAAAGTAGTTAGAAAGAAGTAAGAAAGAAGTAAGAAAGAATTAAGAATGAAGTAAGAAAGAAAGAAGTAATAAAGAAATAAGAAAGAAGTTAGAAAGAAGTTAGAAAGAATTTAGAAATAAGAAAGAAAGAAGAAAGCAAGAAGAAAGAAAGAAAGAAGTAAGAAAGAAGTAAGAAAGAAGTAAGAAAGAAAGAAGAAAGAAAGAAGAAAGAAAGACGAAAGAGAGAAGAAAGAAAGAAGAAAGAAAGAAGAAAGAAGTAAGAAAGAAGTAAGAAAGAAGTAAGAAAGAAGTAAGAAGGAATGAAGAAAGAAGTAAGAAAAAAGTAGGAAAGAAGTAAGAAAGAAGTAAGAAAGAAGTACGAAAGAAGTAAGAAAGAAGTAAGAAAGAAAGAAGAAAGAAGTAAGAAAGAAGTAAGAAAGAAGTTAGAAAGAAAGAAGAAATAAAGAAGAAGGAAAGAAGAAAGAAAGAAGTTAGAAAGAAGTAAGAAAGAAGTAAGAAAGAAGTAAAAAAGTAGTTAGAAAGAGGTAAGAAAGAAGTAAGAAAGAAAGAAGTAAGAAAGAAGTAAGAAAGAAGTAAGAAAGTAAGAAGTAAGAAAGAAGTAAGAAAGAAGTAAGAAAGAAGTAAGAAAGAAGAAAGAAAGAAGTTAGAAAGAAGTAAGAAAATAGTAAGAAAAAAGTAAGAAAGAAGTTAGAAAGAAGTAAGAAAGAAGTAAGAAAGAAAGAAGAAAGAAGTAAGAAAGAAGTAAGAAAGAAGTAAGAAAGAAGAAAAAAGAAGATAGAAAGAAGAAAGAAAGAAGAAAGAAAGAAGTAAGAAAGAAGTAAGAAAGAAGAAAGAAAGAAGTAAGAAAGAAAGAAGAAAGAAGTAAGAAAGAAGTAAGAAAGAAGTAAGAAAGAAAGAAGAAAGAAGTAAAAAAGAGGTAAGAAAGAAGTAAGAAAGAAGAAAGAAAGAAGAAAGAAAAAAGTAAGAAAGAAGTAAGAAAGAAGTAAGAAAGAAAGAAGAAAGAAGTAAGAAGGAAGTAAGAAAGAAGTAAGAAACAAGTAAGAAAGAAGAAAAAAGAAGATAGAAAGAAGAAAGAAAGAAGAAAGAAAGAAGAAAGAAAGAAGTAAGAAAGAAGTAAGAAAGAAGAAAGAATGAAGTAAGAAAGAAAGAAGAAAGAAGTAAGAAAGAAGTAAGAAAGAAAGAAGAAAGAAAGAAGAAAGAAGAAAAAAAGAGGTAAGAAAGAAGTAAGAAAGAAGTAAGAAAGAAGAAAAAAGAAGTTAGAAAGAAGTAAGAAAGAAGTAGGAAAGAAGTAAGAAAGAAGTAAGAAAGAAGAAAGAAAGAAGTAAGAAAGAAGAAAGAAAGAAGTAAGAAAGAAGTAAGAAAGAAGTAAGAAAGAAGTAAGAAAGAAAGAAGAAAGAAGTAAGAAAGAAGTAAGAAAGAAGTAAGAAAGAAGTAAGAAAGAAGAAAAAAGAAGTTAGAGAGAAGTAAGAAAGAAGTAAGAAAGAAGTAAGAAAGAAGAAAGAAAGAAGTAATAAAGAAGAAAGAAAGAAAGAAGAAAGAAGTAAGAAAGAAATAAGAAAGAAGTAAGAAAGAAGTAAGAACGAAAGAAGTAAGAAAGAAGAAAGAAGTAAGAAAGAAGTAAGAAAGAAAGAAGAAAGACAGAAGAAAGAAAGAAGAAAGAAAGAAGTTACAAAGAAGTAAGAAAGAAGAAAGAAAGAAGAAAGAAAGAAGAAAGAAAGAAGTAAGAAAGAAGAAGGAAAGAAGTAAGAAAGAAGTAAGAAAGAAGTAAGAAAGAAAGAAGAAAGAAGTAAGAAAGAAGTAAGAAGTAAGAAAGAAATAAGAAAGAAGTAAGAAAGAAGAAAGAAAGAAGTTACAAAGAAGTAAGAAAGAAGAAAGAAAGAAGAAAGAAAGAAGAAAGAAAAAAGTAAGAAAGAAGTAGGAAAGAAGTAAGAAAGAAGTAAGAAAGAAGTAAGAAAGAAAGAAGAAAGAAAGAAGAAAGAAAGAAGAAAGAAAGAAGTTAGAAAGAAGTAAGAAAGAAGTAAGAAAGAAGTAAGAAATTAGTTAGAAAGAAGTAAGAAAGAAGTAAGAAAGAAGAAAAAAGAAGTTAGAAAGAAGTAAGAAAGAAGTAAGAAAGAAGTAAGAAACAAGAAAGAAAGAAGGAAGAAAGAAAGAAGAAAGAAGTAAGAAAGAAGTAAGAAAGAAGTAAGAAAGAAGTAAGAAAGAAGTAAGAAAGAAGTAAGAAAGAAGTACGAAAGAAGAAGAAAGAAGTTAGAAAGAAGTAAGAAAGAAGTAAGAAAGTAGTTAGAAAGAAGAAAGAAAGAAGTAAGAAAGAAAGAAGAAAGAAGTAAGAAAGAAGTAAGAAATAAGTAAGGAGGAAGTAAGAAAGAAGTAAGAAAGAAGTAAGAAAGAAGTAAGGAAGAAGAAAGAAAGAAGTAAGAAAGAAGAAAGAAAGAAAGAAGAAAGATGTAAGAAAGAAGTAAGAAAGAAGTAAGAAAGAAGTAAGAAAGAAGTAAGAAAGAAGTAAGAAAGAAAGAAGAAAGAAAGAAGAAAGAAAGAAGAAAGAAAGAAGTTAGAAAGAAGTAAGAAAGAAGTAAGAAAGAAGTTAGAAAGAAGTAAGAAAGAAGTAAGAAAGAAGAAAGAAGTAAGAAAGAAGTAAGAAAGAAAGAAGAAAGAAGTAAGAAAGAAGTAAGAAAGAAGAAAGAAGTAAGAAAGAAGTAAGAAAGAAGTAAGAAAGAAAGAAGAAAGAAAGAAGTTAGAAAGAAGTAAGAAAGAAGTAAGAAAGAAATTAGAAAGAAGTAAGAAAGAAGTAAGAAAGAAGTAAGAAAGTAGTTAGAAAGAAGTAAGAAAGAAGTAAGAAAGAAAGAAGTAAGAAAGAAGTAAGAAAGAAGTAAGAAAGAGAGAAGAAAGAAAGAAGAAAGAAAGTAGTTCGAAAGAAGTAAGAAAGAAGTAAGAAAGAAGTTAGAAAGAAGTAAGAAAGAAGTAAGAAAGAAGTAAGAAGGAATTAAGAAAGAAGTAAGAAATAAGTAAGAAAGAAGTAAGAAAGAAAGAAGAAAGAAAGAAGAAAGAAAGAAGTTAGAAAGAAGTAAGAAAGAAGTAGGAAAGAAGTAAGAAAGTAGTTAGAAAGAAGTAAGAAAGAAGTAAGAAAGAAGTAAGAAAGAAAGAAGTAAGAAAGAAATAAGAAAGAAGTTAGAAAGAAGTTAGAAAGAATTTAGAAATAAGAAAGAAAGAAGAAAGCAAGAAGAAAAAAAGAAAGAAGTAAGAAAGAAGTAAGAAAGAAGAAAAAAGAAGTTAGAAAGAAGTAAGAAAGAAGTAAGAAAGAAGTAAGAAAGAAGTAAGGAAGAAGAAAGAAAGAAGTAAGAAAGAAGAAAGAAGTAAGAAAGAAGTATAGAAAAAAGTAAGAAAGAAGTAAGAAAGAAGTAAGAAAGAAGTAAGAAAGAAGTAAGAAAGAAAGAAGAAAGAAAGAAGAAAGAAAGAAGAAAGAACGAAGTTAGAAAGAAGTAAGAAAGAAGTAAGAAAGAAGTTAGAAAGAAGTAAGAAAGAAGTAAGAAAGAAGTAAGAAAGTAGTTAGAAAGAAGTAAGAAAGAAGTAAGAAAGAAAGAAGTAAGAAAGGAGTAAGAAAGAAGTAAGAAAGAAAGAAGAAAGAAAGAAGAAAGAAAGAAGAAAGAAAGAAGAAAGAAAGAAGAAAGAAAGAAGTTAGAAAGAAGTAAGAAAGAAGTAAGAAAGAAAGAAGAAAGAAAGAAGTTAGAAAGAAGTAAGAAAGAAGTAGGAAAGAAGTAAGAAAGTAGTTAGAAAGAAGTAAGAAAGAAGTAAGAAAGAATTAAGAATGAAGTAAGAAAGAAAGAAGTAATAAAGAAATAAGAAAGAAGTTAGAAAGAAGTTAGAAAGAATTTAGAAATAAGAAAGAAAGAAGAAAGCAAGAAGAAAGAAAGAAAGAAGTAAGAAAGAAGTAAGAAAGAAGTAAGAAAGAAAGAAGAAAGAAAGAAGAAAGAAAGACGAAAGAGAGAAGAAAGAAAGAAGAAAGAAAGAAGAAAGAAGTAAGAAAGAAGTAAGAAAGAAGTAAGAAAGAAGTAAGAAGGAATGAAGAAAGAAGTAAGAAAAAAGTAGGAAAGAAGTAAGAAAGAAGTAAGAAAGAAGTACGAAAGAAGTAAGAAAGAAGTAAGAAAGAAAGAAGAAAGAAGTAAGAAAGAAGTAAGAAAGAAGTTAGAAAGAAAGAAGAAATAAAGAAGAAGGAAAGAAGAAAGAAAGAAGTTAGAAAGAAGTAAGAAAGAAGTAAGAAAGAAGTAAAAAAGTAGTTAGAAAGAGGTAAGAAAGAAGTAAGAAAGAAAGAAGTAAGAAAGAAGTAAGAAAGAAGTAAGAAAGTAAGAAGAAAGAAAGAAGTAAGAAAGAAGTAAGAAAGAAGTAAGAAAGAAGAAAGAAAGAAGTTAGAAAGAAGTAAGAAAATAGTAAGAAAAAAGTAAGAAAGAAGTTAGAAAGAAGTAAGAAAGAAGTAAGAAAGAAAGAAGAAAGAAGTAAGAAAGAAGTAAGAAAGAAGTAAGAAAGAAGAAAAAAGAAGATAGAAAGAAGAAAGAAAGAAGAAAGAAAGAAGTAAGAAAGAAGTAAGAAAGAAGAAAGAAAGAAGTAAGAAAGAAAGAAGAAAGAAGTAAGAAAGAAGTAAGAAAGAAGTAAGAAAGAAAGAAGAAAGAAGTAAAAAAGAGGTAAGAAAGAAGTAAGAAAGAAGAAAGAAAGAAGAAAGAAAAAAGTAAGAAAGAAGTAAGAAAGAAGTAAGAAAGAAAGAAGAAAGAAGTAAGAAGGAAGTAAGAAAGAAGTAAGAAACAAGTAAGAAAGAAGAAAAAAGAAGATAGAAAGAAGAAAGAAAGAAGAAAGAAAGAAGTAAGAAAGAAGTAAGAAAGAAGAAAGAATGAAGTAAGAAAGAAAGAAGAAAGAAGTAAGAAAGAAGTAAGAAAGAAAGAAGAAAGAAAGAAGAAAGAAGAAAAAAAGAGGTAAGAAAGAAGTAAGAAAGAAGTAAGAAAGAAGAAAAAAGAAGTTAGAAAGAAGTAAGAAAGAAGTAGGAAAGAAGTAAGAAAGAAGTAAGAAAGAAGAAAGAAAGAAGTAAGAAAGAAGAAAGAAAGAAGTAAGAAAGAAGTAAGAAAGAAGTAAGAAAGAAGTAAGAAAGAAAGAAGAAAGAAGTAAGAAAGAAGTAAGAAAGAAGTAAGAAAGAAGTAAGAAAGAAGAAAAAAGAAGTTAGAGAGAAGTAAGAAAGAAGTAAGAAAGAAGTAAGAAAGAAGAAAGAAAGAAGTAATAAAGAAGAAAGAAAGAAAGAAGAAAGAAGTAAGAAAGAAATAAGAAAGAAGTAAGAAAGAAGTAAGAACGAAAGAAGTAAGAAAGAAGAAAGAAGTAAGAAAGAAGTAAGAAAGAAAGAAGAAAGACAGAAGAAAGAAAGAAGAAAGAAAGAAGTTACAAAGAAGTAAGAAAGAAGAAAGAAAGAAGAAAGAAAGAAGAAAGAAAGAAGTAAGAAAGAAGAAGGAAAGAAGTAAGAAAGAAGTAAGAAAGAAGTAAGAAAGAAAGAAGAAAGAAGTAAGAAAGAAGTAAGAAAGAAGTAAGAAAGAAATAAGAAAGAAGTAAGAAAGAAGAAAGAAAGAAGTTACAAAGAAGTAAGAAAGAAGAAAGAAAGAAGAAAGAAAGAAGAAAGAAAAAAGTAAGAAAGAAGTAGGAAAGAAGTAAGAAAGAAGTAAGAAAGAAGTAAGAAAGAAAGAAGAAAGAAAGAAGAAAGAAAGAAGAAAGAAAGAAGTTAGAAAGAAGTAAGAAAGAAGTAAGAAAGAAGTAAGAAATTAGTTAGAAAGAAGTAAGAAAGAAGTAAGAAAGAAGAAAAAAGAAGTTAGAAAGAAGTAAGAAAGAAGTAAGAAAGAAGTAAGAAAGAAGAAAGAAAGAAGGAAGAAAGAAAGAAGAAAGAAGTAAGAAAGAAGTAAGAAAGAAGTAAGAAAGAAGTAAGAAAGAAGTAAGAAAGAAGTAAGAAAGAAGTACGAAAGAAGAAAAAAGAAGTTAGAAAGAAGTAAGAAAGAAGTAAGAAAGTAGTTAGAAAGAAGAAAGAAAGAAGTAAGAAAGAAAGAAGAAAGAAGTAAGAAAGAAGTAAGAAATAAGTAAGGAGGAAGTAAGAAAGAAGTAAGAAAGAAGTAAGAAAGAAGTAAGGAAGAAGAAAGAAAGAAGTAAGAAAGAAGAAAGAAAGAAAGAAGAAAGATGTAAGAAAGAAGTAAGAAAGAAGTAAGAAAGAAGTAAGAAAGAAGTAAGAAAGAAGTAAGAAAGAAAGAAGAAAGAAAGAAGAAAGAAAGAAGAAAGAAAGAAGTTAGAAAGAAGTAAGAAAGAAGTAAGAAAGAAGTTAGAAAGAAGTAAGAAAGAAGTAAGAAAGAAGAAAGAAGTAAGAAAGAAGTAAGAAAGAAAGAAGAAAGAAGTAAGAAAGAAGTAAGAAAGAAGAAAGAAGTAAGAAAGAAGTAAGAAAGAAGTAAGAAAGAAAGAAGAAAGAAAGAAGTTAGAAAGAAGTAAGAAAGAAGTAAGAAAGAAATTAGAAAGAAGTAAGAAAGAAGTAAGAAAGAAGTAAGAAAGTAGTTAGAAAGAAGTAAGAAAGAAGTAAGAAAGAAAGAAGTAAGAAAGAAGTAAGAAAGAAGTAAGAAAGAGAGAAGAAAGAAAGAAGAAAGAAAGTAGTTCGAAAGAAGTAAGAAAGAAGTAAGAAAGAAGTTAGAAAGAAGTAAGAAAGAAGTAAGAAAGAAGTAAGAAGGAATTAAGAAAGAAGTAAGAAATAAGTAAGAAAGAAGTAAGAAAGAAAGAAGAAAGAAAGAAGAAAGAAAGAAGTTAGAAAGAAGTAAGAAAGAAGTAGGAAAGAAGTAAGAAAGTATTTAGAAAGAAGTAAGAAAGAAGTAAGAAAGAAGTAAGAAAGAAAGAAGTAAGAAAGAAATAAGAAAGAAGTTAGAAAGAAGTTAGAAAGAATTTAGAAATAAGAAAGAAAGAAGAAAGCAAGAAGAAAAAAAGAAAGAAGTAAGAAAGAAGTAAGAAAGAAGAAAAAAGAAGTTAGAAAGAAGTAAGAAAGAAGTAAGAAAGAAGTAAGAAAGAAGTAAGGAAGAAGAAAGAAAGAAGTAAGAAAGAAGAAAGAAGTAAGAAAGAAGTATAGAAAAAAGTAAGAAAGAAGTAAGAAAGAAGTAAGAAAGAAGTAAGAAAGAAGTAAGAAAGAAAGAAGAAAGAAAGAAGAAAGAAAGAAGAAAGAACGAATTTAGAAAGAAGTAAGAAAGAAGTAAGAAAGAAGTTAGAAAGAAGTAAGAAAGAAGTAAGAAAGAAGTAAGAAAGAAGTAAGAAAGAAGTAAGAAAGAAAGAAGAAAGAAGTAAGGAAGAAGTAAGAAAGAAGTAAGAAAGAAGTAAGAAAGTAGTAAGAAAGAAAGAAGTAAGAAAGAAGTAAGAAAGAAGTAAGAAAGAAAGAAGAAAGAAAGAAGTTAGAAAGAAGTAAGAAAGAAGTAACAAAGAAGTTAGAAAGAAGTAAGAAAGAAGCAAGAAAGAAGTAAGAAGTAAGAAAGAAGTAAGAAAGAAGTAAGAAAGTAGTAAGAAAGAAGTAAGAAAGATGAAAGAAAGAAGTAATAAAGAAGAAAGAAAGAAGTAAGAAAGAAGAAAGAAAGAAAGAAGAAAGAAGTAAGAAAGAAGTAAGAAAGAAGTAAGAAATAATGAATAAAGAAATAAGAAAGAAAGAAGAAAGAAAGAAGTAAGAAAGAAGTAAGAAAGAAGTAAGAAAGAAGTAAGAAAGAAGTTAGAAAGAAGTAAGAAAGAAGTAAGAAAGAAAGAAGAAAGAAAGAAGTAAGAAAGAAGTAAGAAAGAAAGAAGGAAGAAAGAAGAAAGAAAGAAGTTCGAAAGAAGTAAGAATGAAGTAAGAAAGAAGTTAGAAAGAAGTAAGAAAGAAGTAAGAAAGAAGTAAGAAAGAATTAAGAAAGAAGTAAGAAATAAGTAAGAAAGAAGTAAGAAAGAAAGAAGTAAGAAAGAAATAAGAAAGGAGTTAGAAAGAAGTTAGAAAGAATTTAGAAATAAGAAAGAAAGAAGAAAGCAAGAAGAAAGAAAGAAAGAAGTAAGAAAGAAAGAAGAAAGAAAGAAGAAAGAAAGAAGAAAGAAAGAAGAAAGAAAGACGAAAGAGAGAGGAAAGAAAGAAGAAAGAAAGAAGAAAGAAGTAAGAAAGAACTAATAAAGAAGTAAGAAAGAAGTAAGAAGGAATGAAGAAAGAAGTAAGAAAAAAGTAAGAAAGAAGTAAGAAAGAAGTAAGAAAGAAGTACAAAAGAAGTAAGAAAGAAGTAAGAAAGAAAGAAGTAAGGAAGAAGTAAGAAAGAAGTAAGAAAGAAGTAAGAAAGAAGAAAGAAAGAAGTAATAAAGAAGAAAGAAAGAAGTAAGAAAGAAGAAAGAAAGAAAGAAGAAAGAAGTAAGAAAGAAGTAAGAAAGAAGTAAGAAATAAAGAATAAAGAAAGAAGAAAGAAAGAAGAAAGAAAGAAGTTAGAAAGAAGTAAGAAAGATGTAAGAAAGAAGTAAGAAAATAGTTAGAAAGAAGTAAGAAAGAAGTAAGAAAGAAAGAAGTAAGAAAGAAGTAAGAAAGAGAGAAGAAAGAAAGAAGAAAGAAAGAAGTTCGAAAGAAGTAAGAAAGAAGAAAGAAAGAAGTTAGAAAGAAGTAAGAAAGAAGTAAGAAAGAAGTAAGAAAGAATTAAGAAAGAAGTAAGAAATAAGTAAGAAATAAGTAAGAAAGAAGTAAGAAAGAAAGAAGAAAGAAAGAAGTTAGAAAGAAGTAAGAAAGAAGTAGGAAAGAAGTAAGAAAGTAGTTAGAAAGAAGTAAGAAAGAATTAAGAAAGAAGTAAGAAATAAGTAAGAAATAAGTAAGAAAGAAAGAAGAAAGAAGTAAGGAAGAAGTAAGAAAGAAGTAAGAAAGAAGTAAGAAAGTAGTAAGAAAGAAAGAAGTAAGAAAGAAGTAAGAAAGAAGTAAGAAAGAAAGAAGAAAGAAAGAAGTTAGAAAGAAGTAAGAAAGAAGTAACAAAGAAGTTAGAAAGAAGTAAGAAAGAAGCAAGAAAGAAGTAAGAAGTAAGAAAGAAGTAAGAAAGAAGTAAGAAAGTAGTAAGAAAGAAGTAAGAAAGATGAAAGAAAGAAGTAATAAAGAAGAAAGAAAGAAGTAAGAAAGAAGAAAGAAAGAAAGAAGAAAGAAGTAAGAAAGAAGTAAGAAAGAAGTAAGAAATAATGAATAAAGAAATAAGAAAGAAAGAAGAAAGAAAGAAGTAAGAAAGAAGTAAGAAAGAAGTAAGAAAGAAGTAAGAAAGAAGTTAGAAAGAAGTAAGAAAGAAGTAAGAAAGAAAGAAGAAAGAAAGAAGTAAGAAAGAAGTAAGAAAGAAAGAAGGAAGAAAGAAGAAAGAAAGAAGTTCGAAAGAAGTAAGAATGAAGTAAGAAAGAAGTTAGAAAGAAGTAAGAAAGAAGTAAGAAAGAAGTAAGAAAGAATTAAGAAAGAAGTAAGAAATAAGTAAGAAAGAAGTAAGAAAGAAAGAAGTAAGAAAGAAATAAGAAAGAAGTTAGAAAGAAGTTAGAAAGAATTTAGAAATAAGAAAGAAAGAAGAAAGCAAGAAGAAAGAAAGAAAGAAGTAAGAAAGAAAGAAGAAAGAAAGAAGAAAGAAAGAAGAAAGAAAGAAGAAAGAAAGACGAAAGAGAGAGGAAAGAAAGAAGAAAGAAAGAAGAAAGAAGTAAGAAAGAACTAATAAAGAAGTAAGAAAGAAGTAAGAAGGAATGAAGAAAGAAGTAAGAAAAAAGTAAGAAAGAAGTAAGAAAGAAGTAAGAAAGAAGTACAAAAGAAGTAAGAAAGAAGTAAGAAAGAAAGAAGTAAGGAAGAAGTAAGAAAGAAGTAAGAAAGAAGTAAGAAAGAAGAAAGAAAGAAGTAATAAAGAAGAAAGAAAGAAGTAAGAAAGAAGAAAGAAAGAAAGAAGAAAGAAGTAAGAAAGAAGTAAGAAAGAAGTAAGAAATAAAGAATAAAGAAAGAAGAAAGAAAGAAGAAAGAAAGAAGTTAGAAAGAAGTAAGAAAGATGTAAGAAAGAAGTAAGAAAATAGTTAGAAAGAAGTAAGAAAGAAGTAAGAAAGAAAGAAGTAAGAAAGAAGTAAGAAAGAGAGAAGAAAGAAAGAAGAAAGAAAGAAGTTCGAAAGAAGTAAGAAAGAAGAAAGAAAGAAGTTAGAAAGAAGTAAGAAAGAAGTAAGAAAGAAGTAAGAAAGAATTAAGAAAGAAGTAAGAAATAAGTAAGAAATAAGTAAGAAAGAAGTAAGAAAGAAAGAAGAAAGAAAGAAGTTAGAAAGAAGTAAGAAAGAAGTAGGAAAGAAGTAAGAAAGTAGTTAGAAAGAAGTAAGAAAGAATTAAGAAAGAAGTAAGAAATAAGTAAGAAATAAGTAAGAAAGAAGTAAGAAAGAAAGAAGTAAGAAAGAAATAAGAAAGAAAGAAGAAAGAAGTAAGAAAGAAGTAAGAAAAAAGTAAGAAAGAAGTAAGAAAGAAAGAAGAAAGAAAGAAGAAAGAAAGAAGAAAGAAAGAAGTTAGAAAGAAGTAAGAAAGAAGTAAGAAAGAAGTAAGAAAGAAGTAAGAAAGAAAGAAGAAAGAAAGAAGTTAGAAAGATGTAAGAAAGAAGTAAGAAAGATGAAAGAAAGAAGTAATAAAGAAGAAAGAATGAAGTAAGAAAGAAGAAAGAAAGAAAGAAGAAAGAAGTAAGAAAGAAGTAAGAAAGAATTAAGAAATAAAGAATAAAGAAATAAGAAAGAAAGAAGAAAGAAAGAAGTTAGAAAGAAGTAAGAAGGAAGTAAGAAAGAAGTAAGAAAGCAGTTAGAAAGAAGTAAGAAAGAAGTAAGAAAGAAAGAAGAAAGAAAGAAGTAAGAAAGAAGTAAGAAAGAAAGAAGAAAGAAAGAAGAAAGAAAGAAGTTTGAAAGAAGTAAGAATGAAGTAAGAAAGAAGTTAGAAAGAAGTAAGAAAGAAGTAAGAAAGAAATAAGAAAGAAGTTAGAAAGAAGTTAGAAAGAATTTAGAAATAAGAAAGAAAGAAGAAAGCAAGAAGAAAGAAAGAAAGAAGTAAGAAAGAAAGAAGAAACAAAGAAGAAAGAAAGACGAAAGAGAGAAGAAAGAAAGAAGAAAGAAAGAAGAAAGAAGTAAGAAAGAACTAATAAAGAAGTAAGAAGGAATGAAGAAAGAAGTAAGAAAAAATTAAGAAAGAAGTAAGAAAGAAGTAAGAAAGAAGTACGAAAGAAGTAAGAAAGAAGTAAGAAAGAAAGAAGTAAGGAAGAAGTAAGAAAGAAGTAAGAAAGAAAGAAGAATGAAGTAAGAAAGAAGTAAGAAAGAAGTAAGAATGAAGTTAGAAAGAAAGAAGAAATAAAGAAGAAGGAAAGAAGAAAGAAAGAAGTTAGAAAGAAGTAAGAAAGAAGTAAGAAAGAAGTAAAAATTAGTTAGAAAGAGATAAGAAAGAAGTAAGAAAGAAAGAAGTAAGAAAGAAGTAAGAAAGAAAGAAGAAAGAAAGAAGTAAGAAAGAAGTAAGAAAGAAGAAAGAAAGAAGTTAGAAAGAAGTAAGAAAATAGTAAGAAAAAAGTAAGAAAGAAGTAAGAAAGTAGTTAGAAAGAAGTAAGAAAGAAGTAAGAAAGAAGTAAGAAAGAAAGAAGTAAGAAAGAAATAAGAAAGAAGTTAGAAAGAAGTTAGAAAGAATTTAGAAATAAGAAAGAAAGAAGAAAGCAAGAAGAAAAAAAGAAAGAAGTAAGAAAGAAGTAAGAAAGAAGTAAGAAAGAAGAAAGAAAGAAGAAAGAAAGGAGAAAGAAAGAAGTAAGAAAGAAGTAAGAAAGAAGTAAGAAAGAAGTAAGAAAAAAAGAAGAAAGAAAGAAGTTAGAAAGAAGTAAGAAAGAAGTAAGAAAGAAGTAAGAAAGTATTTAGAAAGAAGTAAGAAAGAAATAAGAAAGAAAGAAGTAAGAAAGGAGTAAGAAAGAAGTAAGAAAGAAAGAAGAAAGAAAGAAGAAAGAAAGAAGAAAGAAAGAAGTTAGAAAGAAGTAAGAAAGAAGTAAGAAAGAAAGAAGAAAGAAAGAAGTTAGAAAGAAGTAAGAAAGAAGTAGGAAAGAAGTAAGAAAGTAGTTAGAAAGAAGTAAGAAAGAAGTAAGAAAGAATTAAGAATGAAGTAAGAAAGAAAGAAGTAATAAAGAAATAAGAAAGAAGTTAGAAAGAAGTTAGAAAGAATTTAGAAATAAGAAAGAAAGAAGAAAGCAAGAAGAAAGAAAGAAAGAAGTAAGAAAGAAGTAAGAAAGAAGTAAGAAAGAAAGAAGAAAGAAAGAAGAAAGAAAGACGAAAGAGAGAAGAAAGAAAGAAGAAAGAAAGAAGAAAGAAGTAAGAAAGAAGTAAGAAAGAAGTAAGAAAGAAGTAAGAAGGAATGAAGAAAGAAGTAAGAAAAAAGTAGGAAAGAATTAAGAAAGAAGTAAGAAAGAAGTAAGAAAGAAAGAAGAAAGAAGTAAGAAAGAAGTAAGAAATAAGTTAGAAAGAAAGAAGAAATAAAGAAGAAGGAAAGAAGAAAGAAAGAAGTTAGAAAGAAGTAAGAAAGAAGTAAGAAAGAAGTAAAAAAGTAGTTAGAAAGAGGTAAGAAAGAAGTAAGAAAGAAAGAAGTAAGAAAGAAGTAAGAAAGAAGTAAGAAAGTAAGAAGAAAGAAAGAAGTAAGAAAGAAGTAAGAAAGAAGTAAGAAAGAAGAAAGAAAGAAGTTAGAAAGAAGTAAGAAAATAGTAAGAAAAAAGTAAGAAAGAAGTTAGAAAGAAGTAAGAAAGAAGTAAGAAAGAAAGAAGAAAGAAGTAAGAAAGAAGTAAGAAAGAAGTAAGAAAGAAGTAAGAAAGAAGATAGAAAGAAGAAAGAAAGAAGAAAGAAAGAAGTAAGAAATAAGTAAGAAAGAAGAAAGAAAGAAGTAAGAAAGAAAGAAGAAAGAAGTAAGAAAGAAGTAAGAAAGAAGTAAGAAAGAAAGAAGAAAGAAGTAAAAAAGAGGTAAGAAAGAAGTAAGAAAGAAGAAAGAAAGAAGAAAGAAAAAAGTAAGAAAGAAGTAAGAAAGAAGTAAGAAAGAAAGAAGAAAGAAGTAAGAAGGAAGTAAGAAAGAAGTAAGAAACAAGTAAGAAAGAAGAAAAAAGAAGATAGAAAGAAGAAAGAAAGAAGAAAGAAAGAAGTAAGAAAGAAGTAAGAAAGAAGAAAGAATGAAGTAAGAAAGAAAGAAGAAAGAAGTAAGAAAGAAGTAAGAAAGAAAGAAGAAAGAAAGAAGAAAGAAGAAAAAAAGAGGTAAGAAAGAAGTAAGAAAGAAGTAAGAAAGAAGAAAAAAGAAGTTAGAAAGAAGTAAGAAAGAAGTAGGAAAGAAGTAAGAAAGAAGTAAGAAAGAAGAAAGAAAGAAGTAAGAAAGAAGAAAGAAAGAAGTAAGAAAGAAGTAAGAAAGAAGTAAGAAAGAAGTAAGAAAGAAAGAAGAAAGAAGTAAGAAAGAAGTAAGAAAGAAGTAAGAAAGAAGTAAGAAAGAAGAAAAAAGAAGTTAGAGAGAAGTAAGAAAGAAGTAAGAAAGAAGTAAGAAAGAAGAAAGAAAGAAGTAATAAAGAAGAAAGAAAGAAAGAAGAAAGAAGTAAGAAAGAAATAAGAAAGAAGTAAGAAAGAAGTAAGAACGAAAGAAGTAAGAAAGAAGAAAGAAGTAAGAAAGAAGTAAGAAAGAAAGAAGAAAGACAGAAGAAAGAAAGAAGAAAGAAAGAAGTTACAAAGAAGTAAGAAAGAAGAAAGAAAGAAGAAAGAAAGAAGAAAGAAAGAAGTAAGAAAGAAGTAGGAAAGAAGTAAGAAAGAAGTAAGAAAGAAGTAAGAAAGAAAGAAGAAAGAAGTAAGAAAGAAGTAAGAAAGAAGTAAGAAAGAAGTAAGAAAGAAGTAAGAAAGAAGAAAGAAAGAAGTTACAAAGAAGTAAGAAAGAAGAAAGAAAGAAGAAAGAAAGAAGAAAGAAAAAAGTAAGAAACAAGTAGGAAAGAAGTAAGAAAGAAGTAAGAAAGAAGTAAGAAAGAAAGAAGAAAGAAAGAAGAAAGAAAGAAGAAAGAAAGAAGTTAGAAAGAAGTAAGAAAGAAGTAAGAAAGAAGTAAGAAAGTAGTTAGAAAGAAGAAAGAAAGAAGTAAGAAAGAAAGAAGAAAGAAGTAAGAAAGAAGTAAGAAATAAGTAAGGAGGAAGTAAGAAAGAAGTAAGAAAGAAGTAAGAAAGAAGTAAGGAAGAAGAAAGAAAGAAGTAAGAAAGAAGAAAGAAAGAAAGAAGAAAGATGTAAGAAAGAAGTAAGAAAGAAGTAAGAAAGAAGTAAGAAAGAAGTAAGAAAGAAGTAAGAAAGAAAGAAGAAAGAAAGAAGAAAGAAAGAAGAAAGAAAGAAGTTAGAAAGAAGTAAGAAAGAAGTAAGAAAGAAGTTAGAAAGAAGTAAGAAAGAAGTAAGAAAGAAGAAAGAAGTAAGAAAGAAGTAAGAAAGAAAGAAGAAAGAAGTAAGAAAGAAGTAAGAAAGAAGAAAGAAGTAAGAAAGAAGTAAGAAAGAAAGAAGAAAGAAAGAAGTTAGAAAGAAGTAAGAAAGAAGTAAGAAAGAAATTAGAAAGAAGTAAGAAAGAAGTAAGAAAGAAGTAAGAAAGAAGTGAGAAAGAAGTAAGAAAGAAGTAAGAAAGTAGTAAGAAAGAAGTAAGAAAGAAGAAAGAAAGAAGTAATAAAGAAAAAAGAAAGAAGAAAGAAGAAAGAAAGAAAGAAGAAAGAAGTAAGAAAGAAGTAAGAAATAAAGAAAAAAGTAAAAAGAAAGAAAGAAGAAAGAAAGAATTTAGAAAGAAGTAAGAAAGATGTAAGAAAGAAGTAAGAAAGTAGTTAGAAAGAAGTAAGAAAGAAGTAAGAAAGAAAGAAGTAAGAAAGAAGTAAGAAAGAAGTAAGAAAGAGAGAAGAAAGAAAGAAGAAAGAAAGTAGTTCGAAAGAAGTAAGAAAGAAGTAAGAAAGAAGTTAGAAAGAAGTAAGAAAGAAGTAAGAAAGAAGTAAGAAGGAATTAAGAAAGAAGTAAGAAATAAGTAAGAAAGAAGTAAGAAAGAAAGAAGAAAGAAAGAAGAAAGAAAGAATTTAGAAAGAAGTAAGAAAGAAGTAAGAAAGAAGTAAGAAAGAAGAAAAAAGAAGTTAGAAAGAAGTAAGAAAGAAGTAAGAAAGAAGTAAGAAAGAAGTAAGGAAGAAGTAAGAAAGAAGTTAGAAAGAAGTTAGAAAGAAGTAAGAAAGATGTAAGAAAGAAGTAAGAAAGAAGTAAGAAAGAAAGAAGAAAGAAGTAAGGAAGAAGTAAGAAAGAAGTAAGAAAGAAGTAAGAAAGTAGTAAGAAAGAAAGAAGTAAGAAAGAAGTAAGAAAGAAGTAAGAAAGAAAGAAGAAAGAAAGAAGTTAGAAAGAAGTAAGAAAGAAGTAACAAAGAAGTTAGAAATAAGTAAGAAAGAAGCAAGAAAGAAGTAAGAAAGAAGTAAGAAAGAAGTAAGAAAGAAGTAAGAAAGTAGTAAGAAAGAAGTAAGAAAGATGAAAGAAAGAAGTAATAAAGAAGAAAGAAAGAAGTAAGAAAGAAGAAAGAAAGAAAGAAGAAAGAAGTAAGAAAGAAGTAAGAAAGAAGTAAGAAATAATGAATAAAGAAATAAGAAAGAAAGAAGAAAGAAAGAAGTAAGAAAGAAGTAAGAAAGAAGTAAGAAAGAAGTAAGAAAGAAGTTAGAAAGAAGTAAGAAAGAAGTAAGAAAGAAAGAAGAAAGAAAGAAGTAAGAAAGAAGTAAGAAAGAAAGAAGGAAGAAAGAAGAAAGAAAGAAGTTCGAAAGAAGGAAGAATGAAGTAAGAAAGAAGTTAGAAAGAAGTAAGAAAGAAGTAAGAAAGAAGTAAGAAAGAATTAAGAAAGAAGTAAGAAATAAGTAAGAAAGAAGTAAGAAAGAAAGAAGTAAGAAAGAAATAAGAAAGAAGTTAGAAAGAAGTTAGAGAGAATTTAGAAATAAGAAAGAAAGAAGAAAGCAAGAAGAAAGAAAGAAAGAAGTAAGAAAGAAAGAAGAAAGAAAGAAGAAAGAAAGAAGAAAGAAAGAAGAAAGAAAGACGAAAGAGAGAGGAAAGAAAGAAGAAAGAAAGAAGAAAGAAGTAAGAAAGAACTAATAAAGAAGTAAGAAAGAAGTAAGAAGGAATGAAGAAAGAAGTAAGAAAAAAGTAAGAAAGAAGTAAGAAAGAAGTAAGAAAGAAGTACAAAAGAAGTAAGAAAGAAGTAAGAAAGAAAGAAGTAAGGAAGAAGTAAGAAAGAAGTAAGAAAGAAGTAAGAAAGAAAGAAGAAGAAGTAAGAAAGAAGTAAGAAAGAATTAAGAAAGCAGTTAGAAAGAAAGAAGAAATAAAGAAGAAGGAAAGAAGAAAGAAAGAAGTTAGAAAGAAGTAAGAAAGAAGTAAAAAAGTAGTTAGAAAGAGGTAAGAAAGAAGTAAGAAAGAAAGAAGTAAGAAAGAAGTAAGAAAGAAGTAAGAAAGAAGAAAAAAGAAGTTAGAAAGAAGAAAGAAAGAAGAAAGAAAGAAGTAAGAAAGAAAGAAGAAAGAAGTAAGAAAGAAGTAAGAAAGAAGTAAGAAAGGAAGAAGAAAGAAGTAAAAAAGAGGTAAGAAAGAAGTAAGAAAGAAGTAAGAAAGAAGAAAGAAAGAAGTAAGAAAGAAGTAAGAAAGAAGTAAGAAAGAAGTAAGAAAGAAAGAAGAAAGAAAAAGAAAGAAAGAAGAAAGAAAGAAGTTAGAAAGAAGTAAGAAAGAAGTAAGAAAGAAGTAAGAAAGTAGTTAGAAAGAAGTAAGAAAGAAGTAAGAAAAAAAGAAGTAAGAAAGAAGTAAGAAAGAAGTAAGAAAGAAAGAAGAAAGAAAGGAGAAAGAAAGAAGAAAGAAAGAAATAAGAAAGAAGTTAGAAAGAAGTTAGAAAGAATTTAGAAATAAGAAAGAAAGAAGAAAGCAAGAAGAAAGAAAGAAAGAAGTGAGAAAGAAGTAAGAAAGAAGTAAGAAAGAAAGAAGAAAGACAGAAGAAAGAAAGAAGAAAGAAAGAAGTTACAAAGAAGTAAGAAAGAAGAAAGAAAGAAGAAAGAAAGAAGTAAGAAAAAAAGAAGAAAGAAGTAAGAAAGAAGTAAGAAAGAAGTAAGAAGGAATGAAGAAAGAAGTAAGAAAAAAGTAAGAAAGAAGTAAGAAAGAAGTAAGAAAGAAGTAAGAAAGAAAGAAGTAAGGAAGAAGTAAGAAAGAAGTAAGAAAGAAAGAAGAAAGAAGTAAGAAAGAAGTAAGAAAGAAGTTAGAAATAAAGAAGAAATAAAGAAGAAGGAAAGAAGAAAGAAAGATGTTAGAAAGAAGTAAGAAAGAAGTAAGAAAGAAAGAAGTAAGAAAGAAGTAAGAAAGAGGTAAGAAAGAAAGAAGAAAGAAAGAAGAAAGAAAGAAGTTCGAAAGAAGTAAGAAAGAAGTAAGAAAGAAGTTAGAAAGAAGTAAGAAAGAAGTAAGAAAGAAGTAAGAAAGAAGTAAGAAAGAAGAAAGAAAGAAGAAAGAAGTAAGAAAGAAGTAAGAAAGAAGTAAGAAATAAAGAATAAAGAAAGAAGAAAGAAAGAAGTAAGAAAGAAGTAAGAAAGAAGTAAGAAAGAAAGAAGAAAGAAGAAAGAAAGAAGTTAGAAAGAAGTAAGAAAGATGTAGGAAAGAAGTAAGAAAGTAGCTAGAAAGAAGTAAGAAAGAAGTAAGAAAGAAGTATGAAAGAAGTAAGAAAGAAGTAAGAAAGAAGTAAGAAAGAAAGAAGAAAGAAGTAAGAAAGAAGTAAGAAAGAAGTAAGAAAGAAGTAAGAAAGAAGAAAAAAGAAGTAAGAAATAAAGAAGAAAGAAAGAAGAAAGAAAGAAGAAAGAAAGAAGTTAGAAAGAAGTAAGAAAGAAGTAAGAAAGAAGTTAGAAAGAAGTAATAAAGAATTAAGAAAGATGTAAGAAAGAAAGAAGAAAGACAGAAGAAAGAAAGAAGAAAGAAAGAAGTTAGAAAGAAGTAAGAAAGAAGAAAGAAAGAAGAAAGAAAGTAGAAAGAAAGAATTAAGAAAGAAGTAAGAAAGAAGTAAAAAAGAAGTAAGAAACAAGTAAGAAAGAAAGAAGAAAGAAGTAAGAAAGAAGTAAGAAAAAGTAAGAAAGAAATAAGAAATAAGAAAGAAAGAAGTAAGAAAGAAGTAAGAAAGAAGTAAGAAAGAAGTAAGAATGAAAGAAGAAAGAAAGAAGAAAGAAAGAAGAAAGAAAGAAGTTAGAAAGAAGTAAGAAAGAAGTAAGAAAGAAGTAAGAAAGTAGTTAGAAAGAAGTAAGAAAGAAGTAAGAAAGAAAGAAGTAAGAAAGAAGTAAGAAAGAAGTAAGAAAGAAAGAATAAAGAAAGAAGAAAGAAAGAAGTTAGAAAGAAATAAGAAAGAAGTAAGAAAGAAAGAAGAAAGAAGTAAGAAAGAAGTAAGAAAGAAGTAAGAAAGAAAGAAGTAAGAAAGAAGTAAGAAAGAAGTAAGAAAGAAGTAAGAAAGAAAGAAGAAAGAAAGAAGAAAGAAAGAAGAAAGAAAGAAGTTAGAAAGAAGTAAGAAAGAAGTAAGAAAGAAGTAAGAAAGAAATAAGAAAGAAGTAAGAAAGAAGTAAGAAAGAAGTACGAAAGAAGTAAGAAAGAGGTAAGAAAGAAAGAAGAAAGAAGTAAGAAAGAAGTAAGAAAGAAGTAAGAAAGAAGTAAGAAAGAAGAAAAAAGAAGTTAGAAAGAAGTAAGAAAGAAGTAAGAAAGAAGTAAGAAAAAAGTAAGAAAGAAGTAAGAAATAAAGAAGAAGGAAAGAAGAAAGAAAGAAGAAAGAAAGAAGTTAGAAAGAAGAAAAAAGAGGTAAGAAAGAAGTAAGAAAGAAAGAAGTAAGGAAGAAGTACGAAAAAAGTAAGAAAGAAGAAAGAAAGAAGTAAGAAAGAAGTAAGAAAGAAGTAAGAAATAAAGAATAAAGAAAGAAGAAAGAAAGAAGAAAGAAAGAAGTTAGAAAGAAGTAAGAAAGAAGTAAGAAAGAAGTAAGAAAGAAGTAAGAAAGAAAGAAGTAAGAAAGAAGTAAGAAAGAATTAAGAAAGAAGAAAGAAAGAAGTTAGAAAGATTAAGAAAAAAGTAAGAAAGAAGTTAGAAAGAAGTAAGAAAGAAGTAAGAAAGAAAGAAGAAAGAAGTAAGAAAGAAGTAAGAAAGAAGTAAGAAAGAAATAAGAAAGAAGTAAGAAAGAAGAAAAAAGAAGTTAGAAAGAAGTAAGAAAAAAGTAAGAAGAAGTAAGAAACAAGTAAGAAAGAAGAAAGAAAGAAGTAAGAAAGAAAGAAGAAAGAAGTAAGAAAGAAGTAAGAAAGAAAGAAGAAAGAAGTAAAAAAGAGGTAAGAAAGAAGTAAGAAAGTAGTGAGAAAGAAGAAAAAAGAAGTTAGAAAGCAGTAAGAAAGAAGTAAGAAAGAATTAAGAAAGAAGTAAGAAAGAAGAAAGAAAGAAGTAAGAAAGAAGAAAGATAGAAGTAAGAAAGAAGTAAGAAAGAAGTAAGAAAGAAGTAAGAAATAGTAAGAAAGAAAGAAGAAAGAAGTAAGAAAGTAGTAAGAAAGAAGTAAGAAAGAAGTAAGAAAGAAGAAAAAAGAAGTTAGAAAGAAGTAAGAAAGAAGTAAGAGAAAAGTAAGAAAGAAGTAAGAAATAAGGAAGAAAGCAAGAAGAAAGAAAGAAGAAAGAAAGCATTTAGAAAGAAGTAAGAAAGAAGTAAGAAAGAAGATAGAAAGAAGTAAGAAAGAAGTAAGAAAGAAGTAAGAAAAAAAGAAGAAAGACAGAAGAAAGAAAGAAGAAAGAAAGAAGAAAGAAAGAAGTAAGGAAGAAGTAAGAAAGAAGTAAGAAAGAAGTGAGAAAGAAAGAAGAAAGAAATAAGAAAGAAGTCAGAAAGAAGTAAGAAAGAAGTAAGGAAGAAGTAAGAAAGAAGTAAGAAAGAAGAAAGAAAGAAGTAAGAAAGAAGTAAGAAGTAAGAAAGAAATAAGAAAGAAGTAAGAGAGAAAGAAGAAAGAAAGAAGAAAGAAAGAAGAAAGAAAGAAGTTAGAAAGAAGTAAGAAAGAAGTAAGAAAGAAGTAAGAAAGTAGTTAGAAAGAAGTAAGAGAGAAGTAAGAAAGAAAGAAGTAAGAAAGAAGTAAGAAAGTAGTAAGAAAGAAAGAAGAAAGAAAGAAGAAAGAAAGAAGTTAGAAAGAAGTAAGAAAGAAGTAAGAAAGAAGTTAGAAAGAAGAAAGAAAGAAGTAAGAAAGAAGTAAGAAAGTAGTTAGAAAGAAGTAAGAGAGAAGTAAGAAAGAAAGAAGTAAGAAAGAAGTAAGAAAGAAGTAAGAAAGAAAGAAGTAAGAAAGAAATAAGAAAGAAGTTAGAAAGAAGTTAGAAAGAATTTAGAAATAAGAAAGAAAGAAGAAAGCAAGAAGAAAAAAAGAAAGAAGTAAGAAAGAAGTAAGAAAGAATTAAGAAAGAAGAAAAAAGAAGATAGAAATAAGTAAGAAAGAAGTAAGAAATAAGTAAGGAAGAAGAAAGAAAGAAGTAAGAAAGAAGAAAGAAAGAAAGAAGAAAGAAGTAAGAAAGAAGTAAGAAAGAAGTAAGAAAGAAAGAAGTAAGAAAGAAGTAAGAAAGAAGTAAGAAAGAAGTAAGAAAGAAAGAAGAAAGAAAGAAGAAAGAAAGAAGTTAAAAAGAAGTAAGAAAGAAGTAAGAAAGAAGTTGGAAAGAAGTAAGAAAGAAGTAAGAAAGAAGTTAGAAAGAAGTAAGAAAGAAGTTAGAAAGAAGTAAGAAAGAAGTAAGAAAGAAGTAAGAAAGAAGAAAAAAGAAGAAAGAAGTAAGAAAGAAGTAAGAAAGAAAGAAGTAAGAAAGAAGTAAGAAAGAAGTAAAAAGGAATGAAGAAAGAAGTAAGAAAGAAGTAAGAAAGAAGTAAGAAAGAAGTACGAAAGAAGTAAGAAAGAAGTAAGAAAGAAAGAAGAAAGAAGTAAGAAAGAAGTAAGAAAGAAGTAAGAAAGAAAGAAGTAAGAAAGAAGTAAGAAAGAAGTAAGAAAGAAGTAAGAAAGAAGTACGAAAGAAGTAAGAAAGAGGTAAGAAAGAAAGAAGAAAGAAGTAAGAAAGAAGTAATAAAGAAGTAAGAAAGAAGCAAGAAAGAAGAAAAAAGAAGTTAGAAAGAAGTAAGAAAGAAGTAAGAAAGAAGTAAGAAAAAAGTAAGAAAGAAGTAAGAAATAAAGAAGAAAGAAAGAAGAAAGAAAGAAGAAAGAAAGAAGTTAGAAAGAAGAAAAAATAAGTAAGAAAGAAGTAAGAAAGAAAGAAGAAAGAAAGAAGTTAGAAAGAAGTAAGAAAGAAGTAAGAAAGAAGTAAGAAAGTATTTAGAAAGAAGTAAGAAAGAAATAAGAAAGAAAGAAGTAAGAAAGGAGTAAGAAAGAAGTAAGAAAGAAAGAAGAAAGAAAGAAGAAAGAAAGAAGAAAGAAAGAAGTTAGAAAGAAGTAAGAAAGAAGTAAGAAAGAAAGAAGAAAGAAAGAAGTTAGAAAGAAGTAAGAAAGAAGTAGGAAAGAAGTAAGAAAGTAGTTAGAAAGAAGTAAGAAAGAAGTAAGAAAGAATTAAGAATGAAGTAAGAAAGAAAGAAGTAATAAAGAAATAAGAAAGAAGTTAGAAAGAAGTTAGAAAGAATTTAGAAATAAGAAAGAAAGAAGAAAGCAAGAAGAAAGAAAGAAAGAAGTAAGAAAGAAGTAAGAAAGAAGTAAGAAAGAAAGAAGAAAGAAAGAAGAAAGAAAGACGAAAGAGAGAAGAAAGAAAGAAGAAAGAAAGAAGAAAGAAGTAAGAAAGAAGTAAGAAAGAAGTAAGAAAGAAGTAAGAAGGAATGAAGAAAGAAGTAAGAAAAAAGTAGGAAAGAATTAAGAAAGAAGTAAGAAAGAAGTAAGAAAGAAAGAAGAAAGAAGTAAGAAAGAAGTAAGAAATAAGTTAGAAAGAAAGAAGAAATAAAGAAGAAGGAAAGAAGAAAGAAAGAAGTTAGAAAGAAGTAAGAAAGAAGTAAGAAAGAAGTAAAAAAGTAGTTAGAAAGAGGTAAGAAAGAAGTAAGAAAGAAAGAAGTAAGAAAGAAGTAAGAAAGAAGTAAGAAAGTAAGAAGAAAGAAAGAAGTAAGAAAGAAGTAAGAAAGAAGTAAGAAAGAAGAAAGAAAGAAGTTAGAAAGAAGTAAGAAAATAGTAAGAAAAAAGTAAGAAAGAAGTTAGAAAGAAGTAAGAAAGAAGTAAGAAAGAAAGAAGAAAGAAGTAAGAAAGAAGTAAGAAAGAAGTAAGAAAGAAGTAAGAAAGAAGATAGAAAGAAGAAAGAAAGAAGAAAGAAAGAAGTAAGAAATAAGTAAGAAAGAAGAAAGAAAGAAGTAAGAAAGAAAGAAGAAAGAAGTAAGAAAGAAGTAAGAAAGAAGTAAGAAAGAAAGAAGAAAGAAGTAAAAAAGAGGTAAGAAAGAAGTAAGAAAGAAGAAAGAAAGAAGAAAGAAAAAAGTAAGAAAGAAGTAAGAAAGAAGTAAGAAAGAAAGAAGAAAGAAGTAAGAAGGAAGTAAGAAAGAAGTAAGAAACAAGTAAGAAAGAAGAAAAAAGAAGATAGAAAGAAGAAAGAAAGAAGAAAGAAAGAAGTAAGAAAGAAGTAAGAAAGAAGAAAGAATGAAGTAAGAAAGAAAGAAGAAAGAAGTAAGAAAGAAGTAAGAAAGAAAGAAGAAAGAAAGAAGAAAGAAGAAAAAAAGAGGTAAGAAAGAAGTAAGAAAGAAGTAAGAAAGAAGAAAAAAGAAGTTAGAAAGAAGTAAGAAAGAAGTAGGAAAGAAGTAAGAAAGAAGTAAGAAAGAAGAAAGAAAGAAGTAAGAAAGAAGAAAGAAAGAAGTAAGAAAGAAGTAAGAAAGAAGTAAGAAAGAAGTAAGAAAGAAAGAAGAAAGAAGTAAGAAAGAAGTAAGAAAGAAGTAAGAAAGAAGTAAGAAAGAAGAAAAAAGAAGTTAGAGAGAAGTAAGAAAGAAGTAAGAAAGAAGTAAGAAAGAAGAAAGAAAGAAGTAATAAAGAAGAAAGAAAGAAAGAAGAAAGAAGTAAGAAAGAAATAAGAAAGAAGTAAGAAAGAAGTAAGAACGAAAGAAGTAAGAAAGAAGAAAGAAGTAAGAAAGAAGTAAGAAAGAAAGAAGAAAGACAGAAGAAAGAAAGAAGAAAGAAAGAAGTTACAAAGAAGTAAGAAAGAAGAAAGAAAGAAGAAAGAAAGAAGAAAGAAAGAAGTAAGAAAGAAGTAGGAAAGAAGTAAGAAAGAAGTAAGAAAGAAGTAAGAAAGAAAGAAGAAAGAAGTAAGAAAGAAGTAAGAAAGAAGTAAGAAAGAAGTAAGAAAGAAGTAAGAAAGAAGAAAGAAAGAAGTTACAAAGAAGTAAGAAAGAAGAAAGAAAGAAGAAAGAAAGAAGAAAGAAAAAAGTAAGAAACAAGTAGGAAAGAAGTAAGAAAGAAGTAAGAAAGAAGTAAGAAAGAAAGAAGAAAGAAAGAAGAAAGAAAGAAGAAAGAAAGAAGTTAGAAAGAAGTAAGAAAGAAGTAAGAAAGAAGTAAGAAAGTAGTTAGAAAGAAGAAAGAAAGAAGTAAGAAAGAAAGAAGAAAGAAGTAAGAAAGAAGTAAGAAATAAGTAAGGAGGAAGTAAGAAAGAAGTAAGAAAGAAGTAAGAAAGAAGTAAGGAAGAAGAAAGAAAGAAGTAAGAAAGAAGAAAGAAAGAAAGAAGAAAGATGTAAGAAAGAAGTAAGAAAGAAGTAAGAAAGAAGTAAGAAAGAAGTAAGAAAGAAGTAAGAAAGAAAGAAGAAAGAAAGAAGAAAGAAAGAAGAAAGAAAGAAGTTAGAAAGAAGTAAGAAAGAAGTAAGAAAGAAGTTAGAAAGAAGTAAGAAAGAAGTAAGAAAGAAGAAAGAAGTAAGAAAGAAGTAAGAAAGAAAGAAGAAAGAAGTAAGAAAGAAGTAAGAAAGAAGAAAGAAGTAAGAAAGAAGTAAGAAAGAAAGAAGAAAGAAAGAAGTTAGAAAGAAGTAAGAAAGAAGTAAGAAAGAAATTAGAAAGAAGTAAGAAAGAAGTAAGAAAGAAGTAAGAAAGAAGTGAGAAAGAAGTAAGAAAGAAGTAAGAAAGTAGTAAGAAAGAAGTAAGAAAGAAGAAAGAAAGAAGTAATAAAGAAAAAAGAAAGAAGAAAGAAGAAAGAAAGAAAGAAGAAAGAAGTAAGAAAGAAGTAAGAAATAAAGAAAAAAGTAAAAAGAAAGAAAGAAGAAAGAAAGAATTTAGAAAGAAGTAAGAAAGATGTAAGAAAGAAGTAAGAAAGTAGTTAGAAAGAAGTAAGAAAGAAGTAAGAAAGAAAGAAGTAAGAAAGAAGTAAGAAAGAAGTAAGAAAGAGAGAAGAAAGAAAGAAGAAAGAAAGTAGTTCGAAAGAAGTAAGAAAGAAGTAAGAAAGAAGTTAGAAAGAAGTAAGAAAGAAGTAAGAAAGAAGTAAGAAGGAATTAAGAAAGAAGTAAGAAATAAGTAAGAAAGAAGTAAGAAAGAAAGAAGAAAGAAAGAAGAAAGAAAGAATTTAGAAAGAAGTAAGAAAGAAGTAAGAAAGAAGTAAGAAAGAAGAAAAAAGAAGTTAGAAAGAAGTAAGAAAGAAGTAAGAAAGAAGTAAGAAAGAAGTAAGGAAGAAGTAAGAAAGAAGTTAGAAAGAAGTTAGAAAGAAGTAAGAAAGATGTAAGAAAGAAGTAAGAAAGAAGTAAGAAAGAAAGAAGAAAGAAGTAAGGAAGAAGTAAGAAAGAAGTAAGAAAGAAGTAAGAAAGTAGTAAGAAAGAAAGAAGTAAGAAAGAAGTAAGAAAGAAGTAAGAAAGAAAGAAGAAAGAAAGAAGTTAGAAAGAAGTAAGAAAGAAGTAACAAAGAAGTTAGAAATAAGTAAGAAAGAAGCAAGAAAGAAGTAAGAAAGAAGTAAGAAAGAAGTAAGAAAGAAGTAAGAAAGTAGTAAGAAAGAAGTAAGAAAGATGAAAGAAAGAAGTAATAAAGAAGAAAGAAAGAAGTAAGAAAGAAGAAAGAAAGAAAGAAGAAAGAAGTAAGAAAGAAGTAAGAAAGAAGTAAGAAATAATGAATAAAGAAATAAGAAAGAAAGAAGAAAGAAAGAAGTAAGAAAGAAGTAAGAAAGAAGTAAGAAAGAAGTAAGAAAGAAGTTAGAAAGAAGTAAGAAAGAAGTAAGAAAGAAAGAAGAAAGAAAGAAGTAAGAAAGAAGTAAGAAAGAAAGAAGGAAGAAAGAAGAAAGAAAGAAGTTCGAAAGAAGGAAGAATGAAGTAAGAAAGAAGTTAGAAAGAAGTAAGAAAGAAGTAAGAAAGAAGTAAGAAAGAATTAAGAAAGAAGTAAGAAATAAGTAAGAAAGAAGTAAGAAAGAAAGAAGTAAGAAAGAAATAAGAAAGAAGTTAGAAAGAAGTTAGAGAGAATTTAGAAATAAGAAAGAAAGAAGAAAGCAAGAAGAAAGAAAGAAAGAAGTAAGAAAGAAAGAAGAAAGAAAGAAGAAAGAAAGAAGAAAGAAAGAAGAAAGAAAGACGAAAGAGAGAGGAAAGAAAGAAGAAAGAAAGAAGAAAGAAGTAAGAAAGAACTAATAAAGAAGTAAGAAAGAAGTAAGAAGGAATGAAGAAAGAAGTAAGAAAAAAGTAAGAAAGAAGTAAGAAAGAAGTAAGAAAGAAGTACAAAAGAAGTAAGAAAGAAGTAAGAAAGAAAGAAGTAAGGAAGAAGTAAGAAAGAAGTAAGAAAGAAGTAAGAAAGAAAGAAGAAGAAGTAAGAAAGAAGTAAGAAAGAATTAAGAAAGCAGTTAGAAAGAAAGAAGAAATAAAGAAGAAGGAAAGAAGAAAGAAAGAAGTTAGAAAGAAGTAAGAAAGAAGTAAAAAAGTAGTTAGAAAGAGGTAAGAAAGAAGTAAGAAAGAAAGAAGTAAGAAAGAAGTAAGAAAGAAGTAAGAAAGAAGAAAAAAGAAGTTAGAAAGAAGAAAGAAAGAAGAAAGAAAGAAGTAAGAAAGAAAGAAGAAAGAAGTAAGAAAGAAGTAAGAAAGAAGTAAGAAAGGAAGAAGAAAGAAGTAAAAAAGAGGTAAGAAAGAAGTAAGAAAGAAGTAAGAAAGAAGAAAGAAAGAAGTAAGAAAGAAGTAAGAAAGAAGTAAGAAAGAAGTAAGAAAGAAAGAAGAAAGAAAAAGAAAGAAAGAAGAAAGAAAGAAGTTAGAAAGAAGTAAGAAAGAAGTAAGAAAGAAGTAAGAAAGTAGTTAGAAAGAAGTAAGAAAGAAGTAAGAAAAAAAGAAGTAAGAAAGAAGTAAGAAAGAAGTAAGAAAGAAAGAAGAAAGAAAGGAGAAAGAAAGAAGAAAGAAAGAAATAAGAAAGAAGTTAGAAAGAAGTTAGAAAGAATTTAGAAATAAGAAAGAAAGAAGAAAGCAAGAAGAAAGAAAGAAAGAAGTGAGAAAGAAGTAAGAAAGAAGTAAGAAAGAAAGAAGAAAGACAGAAGAAAGAAAGAAGAAAGAAAGAAGTTACAAAGAAGTAAGAAAGAAGAAAGAAAGAAGAAAGAAAGAAGTAAGAAAAAAAGAAGAAAGAAGTAAGAAAGAAGTAAGAAAGAAGTAAGAAGGAATGAAGAAAGAAGTAAGAAAAAAGTAAGAAAGAAGTAAGAAAGAAGTAAGAAAGAAGTAAGAAAGAAAGAAGTAAGGAAGAAGTAAGAAAGAAGTAAGAAAGAAAGAAGAAAGAAGTAAGAAAGAAGTAAGAAAGAAGTTAGAAATAAAGAAGAAATAAAGAAGAAGGAAAGAAGAAAGAAAGATGTTAGAAAGAAGTAAGAAAGAAGTAAGAAAGAAAGAAGTAAGAAAGAAGTAAGAAAGAGGTAAGAAAGAAAGAAGAAAGAAAGAAGAAAGAAAGAAGTTCGAAAGAAGTAAGAAAGAAGTAAGAAAGAAGTTAGAAAGAAGTAAGAAAGAAGTAAGAAAGAAGTAAGAAAGAAGTAAGAAAGAAGAAAGAAAGAAGAAAGAAGTAAGAAAGAAGTAAGAAAGAAGTAAGAAATAAAGAATAAAGAAAGAAGAAAGAAAGAAGTAAGAAAGAAGTAAGAAAGAAGTAAGAAAGAAAGTAGAAAGAAGAAAGAAAGAAGTTAGAAAGAAGTAAGAAAGATGTAGGAAAGAAGTAAGAAAGTAGCTAGAAAGAAGTAAGAAAGAAGTAAGAAAGAAGTATGAAAGAAGTAAGAAAGAAGTAAGAAAGAAGTAAGAAAGAAAGAAGAAAGAAGTAAGAAAGAAGTAAGAAAGAAGTAAGAAAGAAGTAAGAAAGAAGAAAAAAGAAGTAAGAAATAAAGAAGAAAGAAAGAAGAAAGAAAGAAGAAAGAAAGAAGTTAGAAAGAAGTAAGAAAGAAGTAAGAAAGAAGTTAGAAAGAAGTAATAAAGAATTAAGAAAGATGTAAGAAAGAAAGAAGAAAGACAGAAGAAAGAAAGAAGAAAGAAAGAAGTTAGAAAGAAGTAAGAAAGAAGAAAGAAAGAAGAAAGAAAGTAGAAAGAAAGAATTAAGAAAGAAGTAAGAAAGAAGTAAAAAAGAAGTAAGAAACAAGTAAGAAAGAAAGAAGAAAGAAGTAAGAAAGAAGTAAGAAAAAGTAAGAAAGAAATAAGAAATAAGAAAGAAAGAAGTAAGAAAGAAGTAAGAAAGAAGTAAGAAAGAAGTAAGAATGAAAGAAGAAAGAAAGAAGAAAGAAAGAAGAAAGAAAGAAGTTAGAAAGAAGTAAGAAAGAAGTAAGAAAGAAGTAAGAAAGTAGTTAGAAAGAAGTAAGAAAGAAGTAAGAAAGAAAGAAGTAAGAAAGAAGTAAGAAAGAAGTAAGAAAGAAAGAATAAAGAAAGAAGAAAGAAAGAAGTTAGAAAGAAATAAGAAAGAAGTAAGAAAGAAAGAAGAAAGAAGTAAGAAAGAAGTAAGAAAGAAGTAAGAAAGAAAGAAGTAAGAAAGAAGTAAGAAAGAAGTAAGAAAGAAGTAAGAAAGAAAGAAGAAAGAAAGAAGAAAGAAAGAAGAAAGAAAGAAGTTAGAAAGAAGTAAGAAAGAAGTAAGAAAGAAGTAAGAAAGAAATAAGAAAGAAGTAAGAAAGAAGTAAGAAAGAAGTACGAAAGAAGTAAGAAAGAGGTAAGAAAGAAAGAAGAAAGAAGTAAGAAAGAAGTAAGAAAGAAGTAAGAAAGAAGTAAGAAAGAAGAAAAAAGAAGTTAGAAAGAAGTAAGAAAGAAGTAAGAAAGAAGTAAGAAAAAAGTAAGAAAGAAGTAAGAAATAAAGAAGAAGGAAAGAAGAAAGAAAGAAGAAAGAAAGAAGTTAGAAAGAAGAAAAAAGAGGTAAGAAAGAAGTAAGAAAGAAAGAAGTAAGGAAGAAGTACGAAAAAAGTAAGAAAGAAGAAAGAAAGAAGTAAGAAAGAAGTAAGAAAGAAGTAAGAAATAAAGAATAAAGAAAGAAGAAAGAAAGAAGAAAGAAAGAAGTTAGAAAGAAGTAAGAAAGAAGTAAGAAAGAAGTAAGAAAGAAGTAAGAAAGAAAGAAGTAAGAAAGAAGTAAGAAAGAATTAAGAAAGAAGAAAGAAAGAAGTTAGAAAGATTAAGAAAAAAGTAAGAAAGAAGTTAGAAAGAAGTAAGAAAGAAGTAAGAAAGAAAGAAGAAAGAAGTAAGAAAGAAGTAAGAAAGAAGTAAGAAAGAAATAAGAAAGAAGTAAGAAAGAAGAAAAAAGAAGTTAGAAAGAAGTAAGAAAAAAGTAAGAAGAAGTAAGAAACAAGTAAGAAAGAAGAAAGAAAGAAGTAAGAAAGAAAGAAGAAAGAAGTAAGAAAGAAGTAAGAAAGAAAGAAGAAAGAAGTAAAAAAGAGGTAAGAAAGAAGTAAGAAAGTAGTGAGAAAGAAGAAAAAAGAAGTTAGAAAGCAGTAAGAAAGAAGTAAGAAAGAATTAAGAAAGAAGTAAGAAAGAAGAAAGAAAGAAGTAAGAAAGAAGAAAGATAGAAGTAAGAAAGAAGTAAGAAAGAAGTAAGAAAGAAGTAAGAAATAGTAAGAAAGAAAGAAGAAAGAAGTAAGAAAGTAGTAAGAAAGAAGTAAGAAAGAAGTAAGAAAGAAGAAAAAAGAAGTTAGAAAGAAGTAAGAAAGAAGTAAGAGAAAAGTAAGAAAGAAGTAAGAAATAAGGAAGAAAGCAAGAAGAAAGAAAGAAGAAAGAAAGCATTTAGAAAGAAGTAAGAAAGAAGTAAGAAAGAAGATAGAAAGAAGTAAGAAAGAAGTAAGAAAGAAGTAAGAAAAAAAGAAGAAAGACAGAAGAAAGAAAGAAGAAAGAAAGAAGAAAGAAAGAAGTAAGGAAGAAGTAAGAAAGAAGTAAGAAAGAAGTGAGAAAGAAAGAAGAAAGAAATAAGAAAGAAGTCAGAAAGAAGTAAGAAAGAAGTAAGGAAGAAGTAAGAAAGAAGTAAGAAAGAAGAAAGAAAGAAGTAAGAAAGAAGTAAGAAGTAAGAAAGAAATAAGAAAGAAGTAAGAGAGAAAGAAGAAAGAAAGAAGAAAGAAAGAAGAAAGAAAGAAGTTAGAAAGAAGTAAGAAAGAAGTAAGAAAGAAGTAAGAAAGTAGTTAGAAAGAAGTAAGAGAGAAGTAAGAAAGAAAGAAGTAAGAAAGAAGTAAGAAAGTAGTAAGAAAGAAAGAAGAAAGAAAGAAGAAAGAAAGAAGTTAGAAAGAAGTAAGAAAGAAGTAAGAAAGAAGTTAGAAAGAAGAAAGAAAGAAGTAAGAAAGAAGTAAGAAAGTAGTTAGAAAGAAGTAAGAGAGAAGTAAGAAAGAAAGAAGTAAGAAAGAAGTAAGAAAGAAGTAAGAAAGAAAGAAGTAAGAAAGAAATAAGAAAGAAGTTAGAAAGAAGTTAGAAAGAATTTAGAAATAAGAAAGAAAGAAGAAAGCAAGAAGAAAAAAAGAAAGAAGTAAGAAAGAAGTAAGAAAGAATTAAGAAAGAAGAAAAAAGAAGATAGAAATAAGTAAGAAAGAAGTAAGAAATAAGTAAGGAAGAAGAAAGAAAGAAGTAAGAAAGAAGAAAGAAAGAAAGAAGAAAGAAGTAAGAAAGAAGTAAGAAAGAAGTAAGAAAGAAAGAAGTAAGAAAGAAGTAAGAAAGAAGTAAGAAAGAAGTAAGAAAGAAAGAAGAAAGAAAGAAGAAAGAAAGAAGTTAAAAAGAAGTAAGAAAGAAGTAAGAAAGAAGTTGGAAAGAAGTAAGAAAGAAGTAAGAAAGAAGTTAGAAAGAAGTAAGAAAGAAGTTAGAAAGAAGTAAGAAAGAAGTAAGAAAGAAGTAAGAAAGAAGAAAAAAGAAGAAAGAAGTAAGAAAGAAGTAAGAAAGAAAGAAGTAAGAAAGAAGTAAGAAAGAAGTAAAAAGGAATGAAGAAAGAAGTAAGAAAGAAGTAAGAAAGAAGTAAGAAAGAAGTACGAAAGAAGTAAGAAAGAAGTAAGAAAGAAAGAAGAAAGAAGTAAGAAAGAAGTAAGAAAGAAGTAAGAAAGAAAGAAGTAAGAAAGAAGTAAGAAAGAAGTAAGAAAGAAGTAAGAAAGAAGTACGAAAGAAGTAAGAAAGAGGTAAGAAAGAAAGAAGAAAGAAGTAAGAAAGAAGTAATAAAGAAGTAAGAAAGAAGCAAGAAAGAAGAAAAAAGAAGTTAGAAAGAAGTAAGAAAGAAGTAAGAAAGAAGTAAGAAAAAAGTAAGAAAGAAGTAAGAAATAAAGAAGAAAGAAAGAAGAAAGAAAGAAGAAAGAAAGAAGTTAGAAAGAAGAAAAAATAAGTAAGAAAGAAGTAAGAAAGAAAGAAGTAAGGAAGAAGTACGAAAAAAGTAAGAAAGAAGAAAGAAAGAAGTAAGAAAGAAGTAAGAAAGAAGTAAGAAAAAAGTAAGATATAAAGAATAAAGAAAGAAGAAAGAAAGAAGAAAGAAAGAAGTTAGAAAGAAGTATGAAAGAAGTAAGAAAGAAGTAAGAAAGAAGTAAGAAAGAAAGAAGTAAGAAAGAAGTAAGAAAGAAGTAAGAAAAAAGTAAGAAAGAAGTTAGAAAGAAGTAAGAAAGAAGTAAGAAAGAAGTAAGAAAGAAAGAAGAAAGAAAGAAGTAAGAAAGAAGTAAGAAAGAATTAAGAAAGAAGAAAGAAAGAAGTTAGAAAGAAGTAAGAAAAAAGTAAGAAAGAAGTTAGAAAGAAGTAAGAAAGAAGTAAGAAAGAAAGAAGAAAGAAGTAAGAAAGAAGTAAGAAATAAGTAAGAAAGAAATAAGAAAGAAGTAAGAAAGAAGAAAAAAGAAGTTAGAAAGAAGTAAGAAAAAAGTAAGAAGAAGTAAGAAACAAGTAAGAAAGAAGAAAGAAAGAAGTAAGAAAGAAAGAAGAAAGAAGTAAGAAAGAAGTAAGAAAGAAAGAAGAAAGAAGTAAAAAAGAGGTAAGAAAGAAGTAAGAAAGTAGTGAGAAAGAAGAAAAAAGAAGTTAGAAAGCAGTAAGAAAGAAGTAAGAAAGAAGTAAGAAAGAAGTAAGAAAGAAGAAAGAAAGAAGTAAGAAAGAAGAAAGAAAGAAGTAAGAAAGAAGTAAGAAAGAAGTAAGAAAGAAGTAAGAAATAGTAAGAAAGAAAGAAGAAAGAAGTAAGAAAGAAGTAAGAAAGAAGTAAGAAAGAAGTAAGAAAGAAGAAAAAAGAAGTTAGAAAGAAGTAAGAAAGAAGTAAGAGAAAAGTAAGAAAGAAGTAAGAAATAAGGAAGAAAGAAAGAAGAAAGAAAGAAGAAAGAAAGCATTTAGAAAGAAGTAAGAAAGAAGTAAGAAAGAAGTTAGAAAGAAGTAAGAAAGAAGTAAGAAAGAAGTAAGAAAAAAAGAAAAAAGACAGAAGAAAGAAAGAAGAAAGAAAGAAGAAAGAAAGAAGTAAGGAAGAAGTAAGAAAGAAGTAAGAAAGAAGTGAGAAAGAAAGAAGAAAGAAATAAGAAAGAAGTCAGAAAGAAGTAAGAAAGAAGTAAGGAAGAAGTAAGAAAGAAGTAAGAAAGAAGAAAGAAAGAAGTAAGAAAGAAGTAAGAAGTAAGAAAGAAATAAGAAAGAAGTAAGAGAGAAAGAAGAAAGAAAGAAGAAAGAAAGAAGAAAGAAAGAAGTTAGAAAGAAGTAAGAAAGAAGTAAGAAAGAAGTAAGAAAGTAGTTAGAAAGAAGTAAGAGAGAAGTAAGAAAGAAAGAAGTAAGAAAGAAGAAAGAAAGCAGTTAGAAAGAAGTAAGAAAGAAGTAGGAAAGAAGTAAGAATGTAGTTAGAAAGAAGTAAGAAAGAAGTAAGAAAGAAGTAAGAAAGAAAGAAGTAAGAAAGAAATAAGAAAGAAGTTAGAAAGAAGTTAGAAAGAATTTAGAAATAAGAAAGAAAGAAGAAAGCAAGAAGAAAAAAGAAAGAAGTAAGAAAGAAGAAAGAAAGAAGTAAGAAAGAAGAAAAAAGAAGATAGAAAGAAGTAAGAAAGAAGTAAGAAAGAAGTAAGAAATAAGTAAGGAAGAAGAAAGAAAGAAGTAAGAAAGAAGAAAGAAAGAAAGGAGAAAGAAGTAAGAAAGAAGTAAGAAAGAAGTAAGAAAGAAAGAAGTAAGAAAGAAGTAAGAAAGAAGTAAGAAAGAAGTAAGAAAGAAAGAAGAAAGAAAGAAGAAAGAAAGAAGTTAAAAAGAAGTAAGAAAGAAGTAAGGAAGAAGTTGGAAAGAAGTAAGAAAAATGTAAGAAAGAAGTTAGAAAGAAGTAAGAAAGAAGTTAGAAAGAAGTAAGAAAGAAGTAAGAAAGAAGTAAGAAAGAAGTACGAAAGAAGTAAGAAAGAAGTAAGAAAGAAAGAAGAAAGAAGTAAGAAAGAAGTAAGAAAGAAGTAAGAAAGAAGAAAGAAGAAGTTAGAAAGAAGTAAGAAAGAAGAAAGAAGAAAGAAAAAAGTAAGAAAGAAGTAAGAAATAAAGAAGAAAGAAAGAAGAAAGAAAGAAGAAAGAAAGAAGAAAAAAGAAGTAAGAAAGAAGTAAGAAAAGAAAGAAGTAAGGAAGAAGTACGAAAAAAGTAAGAAAGAAGAAAGAGAGAAGTAAGAAAGAAGTAAGAAAGAAGTAAGAAAGAAGTAAGAAATAAAGAATAAAGAAAGAAGAAAGAAAGAAGAAAGAAAGAAGTTAGAAAGAAGTAAGAAAGAAGTAAGAAAGAAGTAAGAAATTAGTTAGAAAGAAGAAAGAAGTAAGAAAGAAGTAAGAGAAAAGTAAGAAAGAAGTAAGAAATAAGGAAGAAAGAAAGAAGAAAGAAAGAAGTTCGAAAGAAGTAAGAAAGAAGTAGGAAAGAAGTTAGAAAGAAGTAAGAAAGAAGTAAGAAAGAAGTAAGAAAGAATTAAGAAAGAAGTAAGAAATAAGTAAGAAAGAAGTAAAAAAGAAAGAAGTAAAAAAGAAGAAAGAAAGAAGAAAGAAAGAAGTGAGAAAGAAGTAAGAAAGAAGTAAGAAAGAAGTAAGAAAGTAGTTAGAAAGAAGTAAGAAAGAAGTAAGAAAGAAAGAAGTAAGAAAGAAGTAAGAAAGAAGTAAGAAAGAAAGAAGAAAGAAAGAAGAAAGAAAGAAGTTAGAAAGAAGTAAGAAAGAAGTAAGAAAGAAGTTAGAAAGAAGAAAGAAAGAAGTAAGAAAGAAGTACGAAAGAAGAAAGAAAAGTAAGAAAGAAGAAAGAAAGAAAGAAGAAAGAAGTAAGAAAGAAGTAAGAAAGAAATAAGAAATAAGTAAGAAAGAAAGAAGTAAGAAAGAAGTAAGAAAGAAGTAAGAAAGAAAGAAGAAAGAAAGAAGAAAGAAAGAAGTTAGAAAGAAGTAAGAAAGAAGTAAGAAACAAGTTAGAAAGAAGTAAGAAAGATGTAAGAATGAAAGAAGAAAGAAAGAAGAAAGAAAGAAGTTAGAAAGAAGTAAGAAAGAAGTACGAAAGAAGTTATAAAACAGTAAGAAAGTAGTAAGAAAGAAGTAAGAAAGAAGTAAGAAAGAACGAAGAAAGAAAGAAGAAAGAAAAGTTAGAAAGAAGTAAGAAAGAAGTAAGAAAGAAGTTAGAAAGAAGTAAGAAAGAAGTAAGAAAGAATGAAGAAAGAAAGAAGAAAGAAAGAAGATAGAAAGAAGTAAGAAAGAAGTACGAAAGAAGTTAGCAAGAAGTAAGAAAGAAGTAAGAAAGAAAGAAGTTAGAAGTAAGAAAGAAGTAAGAAAGAAGTACGAAAGAAGTAAAAAGAAGTAAGAAAAAAAGAAGTAAGGAAGAAGTAAGAAAGAAGTAAGAAAGAAGAAAGAAAGAAGAAAGAAAGAAGTAAGAAAGAAGTAAGAAAGAAGTAAGAAAGAAGTAAGAAATAAAGAAGAAAGAAAGAAGAAAGAAAGAAGTTAGAAAGAAGTAAGAAAGAAGTAAGAAAGAAGTTAGAAAGAAGTAAGAAAGAAAGAAGTAAGGAAGAAGTAAGAAAGAAGTAAGAAAGAAGAAAGAAAGAAGTAAGAAAGAAGTAAGAAAGAAGTAAGAAAGTAGTTAGAAAGAAGTAAGAAAGACGTAAGAAAGAAAGAAGTAAGAAAGAAGTAGGAAAGAAGTAAGAAAGAAAGAAGAAAGAAAGACGAAAGAGAGAAGAAAGAAAGAAGAAAGAAGTTAGAAAGAAGTAAGAAAGAAGTAAGAAAGAAGTTAGAAAGCAGTAAGAAAGAAGTAAGAAATAAGTAAGAAAGAAGTAAGAAATAAGTAAGAAAGAAGTAAGAAAGAAAGAAGTAAGAAAGAAATAAGAAAGAAGTTAAAAAGAAGTTAGAAAGAATTTAGAAATAAGAAAGAAAGAAGAAAGCAAGAAGAAAGAAAGAAAGAAGTAAGAAAGAAAGAAAGAAGAAAGAAGAAAGAAAGAAGAAAGAGAGAAGAAAGAAAGAAGAAAGAAAGAAGTAAGAAAGAAGTAAGAAAGAAGTAAGAAAGAAGTAAGAAAGAAGTAAGAAAGAAGTAAGAAGGAATGAAGAAAGAAGTAAGAAAAAAGTAAGAAAGAAGTAAGAAAGAAGTAGGAAAGAAGTACGAAAGGAGTAAGAAAGAAGTAAGAAAGAAGTAAGAAAGAAGTAAGAAAGAAAGAAGATGAAGTAAAAAAGAAGTAAGAAAGAAGTAAGAAAGAAGTAAGAAAGAAGAAAAAAGAAGAAAGAAAGAAGAAAGAAGTAAGAAAGAAGTAAGAAAGAAGTAAGAAAGAAGTAAGAAAGAAGTAAGAAAGAAAGAAGAAAAAAGTAAGAAAGAAGTAAGAAAGAAGAAAGAAAGAAGTAAGGAAGAAGTAAGAAAGAAGTAAGAAAGAAGAAAGAAAGAAGTAAGAAAGAAGTAAGAAAGAAGCAAGAAAGAAGTAACAAAGAAGTAAGAAAGAAAGAAGAAAGAAAGAAGAAAGAAAGAAGAAAGAAAGAAGTAAGAAAGAAGTAAGAAAGAAAGAAGAAATAAAGAAGAAAGAAAGAAGTTAGAAAGAAGTAAGAAAGAAGTAAGAAAGTAGTAAGAAAGAAAGAAGAAAGAAAGAAGAAAGAAAGAAGATCGAAAGAAGTAAGAAAGAAGTAAGAAAGAAGTAAGAAAGTAGTTAGAAAGAAGAAAGAAGTAAGAAAGAAAGAAGTAATAAAGAAGTAAGAAAGAAGTAAGAAAGAAAGAAGAAAGAAAGAAGAAAGAAAGAAGTTCGAAAGAAGTAAGAAAGAAGTAGGAAAGAAGTTAGAAAGAAGTAAGAAAGAAGTAAGAAAGAAGTAAGAAAGAATTAAGAAAGAAGTAAGAAATAAGTAAGAAAGAAGTAAAAAAGAAAGAAGTAAGAAAGAAGTAAGAAAGAAGTAAGAAAGAAGTAAGAAAGAAGTAAGAAAGTAGTTAGAAAGAAGTAAGAAAGAAGTAAGAAAGAAAGAAGTAAGAAAGAAGTAAGAAAGAAGTAAGAAAGAAAGAAGAAAGAAAGAAGAAAGAAAGAAGTTAGAAAGAAGTAAGAAAGAAGTAAGAAAGAAGTTAGAAAGAAGAAAGAAAGAAGTAAGAAAGAAGTACGAAAGAAGAAAGAAAAGTAAGAAAGAAGAAAGAAAGAAAGAAGAAAGAAGTAAGAAAGAAGTAAGAAAGAAATAAGAAATAAGTAAGAAAGAAAGAAGTAAGAAAGAAGTAAGAAAGAAGTAAGAAAGAAAGAAGAAAGAAAGAAGAAAGAAAGAAGTTAGAAAGAAGTAAGAAAGAAGTAAGAAACAAGTTAGAAAGAAGTAAGAAAGATGTAAGAAAGAAAGAAGAAAGAAAGAAGAAAGAAAGAAGTTAGAAAGAAGTAAGAAAGAAGTACGAAAGAAGTTAGAAAGCAGTAAGAAAGTAGTAAGAAAGAAGTAAGAAAGAAAGAAGAAAGAAAGAAGAAAGAAAAGTTAGAAAGAAGTAAGAAAGAAATAAGAAAGAAGTTAGAAAGAAGTAAGAAAGAAGTAAGAAAGAACGAAGAAAGAAAGAAGAAAGAAAGAAGATAGAAAGAAGTAAGAAAGAAGTACGAAAGAAGTTAGCAAGAAGTAAGAAAGAAGTAAGAAAGAAAGAAGTTAGAAAGAAGTAAGAAAGAAGTAAGAAAGAAGTACGAAAGAAGTAAGAAAGAAGTAAGAAAAAAAGAAGTAAGGAAGAAGTAAGAAAGAAGTAAGAAAGAAGAAAGAAAGAAGAAAGAAAGAAGTAAGAAAGAAGTAAGAAAGAAGTAAGAAATAAAGAAGAAAGAAAGAAGAAAGAAAAAAAGAAGTAAGGAAGAAGTAAGAAAGAAGTAAGAAAGAAGAAAGAAAGAAGAAAGAAAGAAGTAAGAAAGAAGTACGAAAGAAGTAAGAAAGAAGTAAGAAAAAAAGAAGTAAGCAAGAAGTAAGAAAGAAGTAAGAAAGAAAGAAGTTAGAAAGAAGTAAGAAAGAAGTAAGAAAGAAGTACGAAAGAAGTAAGAAAGAAGTAAGAAAGAAGTTAGAAAGAAGTAAGAAAGAAAGAAGTAAGGAAGAAGTAAGAAAGAAGTAAGAAAGAAGAAAGAAAGAAGTAAGAAAGAAGTAAGAAAGAAGTAAGAAAGTAGTTAGAAAGAAGTAAGAAAGACGTAAGAAAGAAAGAAGTAAGAAAGAAGTAGGAAAGAAGTAAGAAAGAAAGAAGAGAGAAAGAAGAAAAAAAGAAGAAAGAAAGAAGTTAGAAAGAAGTAAGAAAGAAGTAAGAAAGAAGTAAGAAAGAAGTAAGAAAGTAGTTAGAAAGAAGTAAGAAAGAAGTAAGAAAGAAAGAAGTAAGAAATAAGTAAGAAAGAAGTAAGAAAGAAAGAAGTAAGAAAGAAATAAGAAAGAAGTTAAAAAGAAGTTAGAAAGAATTTAGAAATAAGAAAGAAAGAAGAAAGCAAGAAGAAAGAAAGAAAGAAGTAAGAAAGAAGTAAGAAAGAAGTAAGAAAGAAAGAAAGAAGAAAGAAGAAAGAAAGAAGAAAGAGAGAAGAAAGAAAGAAGAAAGAAAGAAGTAAGAAAGAATTAAGAAAGAAGTAAGAAGGAAGTAAGAAGAAGTAAGAAAGAAGAAAAAAGAAGTAAGAAAGAAGTAAGAAAGAAGTAAGAAAGAAGTAAGAAAGAAGAAAGAAAGAAGTAAGAAAGAAGAAAGAAAGAAAGAAGAAAGAAGTAAGAAAGAAGTAAGAAAGAAGAAAGAAAGAAGTAAGAAAGAAGTAAGAAAGAAGTAAGAAAGAAAGAAGAAAGAAGTAAGAAAGAAGTAAGAAAGAAGTACGAAAAAAGTAAGAAAGAAGTAAGAAAGAAAGAAGTAAGAAAGAAGTATGAAAGAAGTAAGAAAGAAGTAAGAAAGAAAGAAGTAAGAAAGAAGTAAGAAAGAAGTAAGAAAGAAAGAAGAAAGAAAGAAGAAAAATTATTTAGAAAGAAGTAAGAGAGAAGTAAGAAAGAAGTTAGAAATAAGTAAGAAAGAAGTAAGAAAGATGTTAGAAAGAACTAAGAAAGAAGTTAGAAAGAAGTAAGAAAGAAGTATGAAAGAAATAAGAAAGAAGTAAGAAAAAAGTAAGAAATAGGTAAGAAAAAAGTAAGAGAGAAAGAAGTAAGAAAGAAATAAGAAAGAAGTTAGAAATAGTTAGAAATAATTTAGAAATATGAAAGAAAGAAGAAAGAAGAAGAAAGAAAGAAAGAAGTAAGAAAGAAGTAAGAAATAAAGAAGAAAGAAAGAAGAAAGAAAGAAGAAAGAGAGAAGAAAGAGAGAAGAAAGAAAGAAGTAAGAATGAAGTAAGAAAGTAGTAAGAAAGAGTAAAAAGAAGTAAGAAGGAATGAAGAAAGAAGTAAGAAAGAAGTAAGAAAGAAGTAAGAAAGAAGTAAGAAAGAAGAAAAAAAGAAGTAAGAAAGAAGAAAGAAAGAAGAAAGAAGTAAGAAAGAAGAAAGAAAGAAGTAAGAAAGAAGAAAGAAGGAATGAAGAAAGAAGTAAGAAGGAATGAAGAAAGAAATAAGAAAGAAATAAGAAAGAAGAAAGAAAGAAGTACGAAAGAATTAAGAAGGAAGTAAGAAAGAAGTAAGAAAGAAGTAAGAAACAAGTAAGAAAGAAGAAAGAAGTAAAAAGAAGTAAGGCAGAAGTAAGAAAGAAGTAAGAAAGAAGTAAGAAAGAAGTAAGAAAGAAGTAAGAAAGAAAGAAGTAAGAAAGAAGTAAGAAAGAAGTACGAAAGAAGTAAGAAAGAAGTAAGAAAGAAAGAAGTAAGAAAGAAGTAAGAAAGAAGTACGAAAGAAGTAAGAAAGAAGTAAGAAAGAAAGAAGTAAGAAAGAAGTAAGAAAGAAGTAAGAAAGAAAGAAGAAAGAAAGAAGAAAGAAAGAAGAAAAAAGAAGTTAGAAAGAAGTAAGAAAGAAGTAAGAAAGAAGTAAGAATGAATTAAGAAAGAAAGAAGAAAGAAAGAAGAAATAAAGAAGAAAGAAAGAAGTAAGAAATAAGTATGAAAGAAGTAAGAAAGAAGTAAGTAAGAAAGAAGTAAGAAAGAAGTAAGAAAGAAGTAAGAAAGAAGTAAGAAAGAAAGAAGAAAGAAGAAAAATTATTTAGAAAGAAGTAAGAGAGAAGTAAGAAAGAAGTTAGAAAGAAGTAAGAAAGAAGTAAGAAAGAAGTTAGAAAGAAGTAAGAGAGAAGTAAGAAATAAGTAAGAAAGAATTAAGAAAGAAATAAGAAAAAAAGAAGTAAGAAAGAAGAAAGAAAGAAGTAAGAAAGAAGAAAGAAAGAAGTAAGAAAGAAGTAAGAAAGAAGTAAGAAAGAAGTAAGAAAGAAAGAAGAAAGAAAGAAGAAAGAAAGAAGAAAGAAAGAAGTTAGAAAGAAGTAAGAAAGAAGTAAGAAAGAAGTAAGAAAGAATTAAGAAAGAAGTAAGAAAGAACTAAGAAAGAAGTATGAAAGAAGTAAGAAAGAAGTAAGAAAGAAAGAAGTAAGAAAGATGTAAGAAAGAAGTAAGAAAGAAAGAAGAAACAAAGAAGAAAGAATGAAGTTAGAAAAAAGTAAGAAAGAAGTAAGAAAGAAAGAATTAAGAAAGAAGTAAGAAAGAAGAAAGAAAGAAGTAAGAAAGAAGAAAGAAAGAAGTAAGAAAGAAGTAAGAAAAAAAGAAGAAAGAAATAAGAAAGAAGTACGAAAGAAGTAAGAAAGAAGTAAGAAAGAAGACAGAAAGAAGTAAGAAAGAAGTAAGAAAGAAGTAAGAAAGAAGTAAGAAAGAAGTAAGAAAGAAAGAAGTAAGAAAGAAATAAGAAAGAAGTAAGAAAGAAGTACGAAAGAAGAAAAAAGAAGTTAGAAAGAAGTAAGAAAGAAGTAAGAAAGAAGTAAGAATGAATTAAGAAAGAAAGAAGAAATAAAGAAGAAATAAAGAAGAAAGAAAGAAGTTAGAAAGAAGTAAGAAAGAAGTAAGAATGAATTAAGAAAGAAAGAAGAAAGAAAGAAGAAATAAAGAAGAAAGAAAGAAGTTAGGAAGAAGTAAGAAAGAAGTAAGAAAGAAGAAAGAAAGAGGTAAGAAAGAATTAAGAAAGAAGTAAGAAAGAAGAAAGAAAGAAGAAAGAAGAAAGAAAGAAGTAAGAAAGAAGTAAGAAAGAAGTAAGAAAGAAGAAAGAAAGAAAGAAGAAAGAAGTAAGAAAGAAGTAAGAAAGAAATAAGAAAGAAGTAAGAAAGAAGTAAGAAGGAAGTACGAAAGAAGTAAGAAAGAAGTAAGAAAGAAAGAAGTAAGAAAGAAGTAAGAAAAAAGTAAGAAAGAAAGAAGAAAGAAAGAAGAAAAAAGAAGTTAGAAAGAAGTTAGAAAGAAGTAAGAAAGAATAAAGAAGTAAGAAAGAAGAAAGATGTTAGAAAGAAGTAAGAAAGAAGTAAGAAAGAAGTAAGAAAGAAGTAAGAAAGAAAGAAGTAAGAAAGAAATAAGAAAGAAGTTAAAAAGAAGTTAGAAAGAATTTAGAAATAAGAAAGAAAGAAGAAAGCAAGAAGAAAGAAAGAAAGAAGTAAGAAAGAAGTAAGAAAGAAGTAAGAAAGAAAGAAAGAAGAAAGAAGAAAGAAAGAAGAAAGAGAGAAGAAAGAAAGAAGAAAGAAAGAAGTAAGAAAGAATTAAGAAAGAAGTAAGAAGGAAGTAAGAAGAAGTAAGAAAGAAGAAAAAAGAAGTAAGAAAGAAGTAAGAAAGAAGTAAGAAAGAAGTAAGAAAGAAGAAAGAAAGAAGTAAGAAAGAAGAAAGAAAGAAAGAAGAAAGAAGTAAGAAAGAAGTAAGAAAGAAGTAAGAAAGAAGTAAGAAAGAAGAAAGAAAGAAGTAAGAAAGAAGTAAGAAAGAAGTAAGAAAGAAGTAAGAAGGAATGAAGAAAGAAGAAAGAAAGAAGTAAGAAAGAAGAAAGAAAGAAGTAAGAAAGAAGTAAGAAAGAAGTAAGAAAGAAGTAAGAAAGAAAGAAGAAAGAAGTAAGAAAGAAGTAAGAAAGAAGTAAGAAAGAAGTAAGAAAGAGGAAAGAAAGAAGTAAGAAAGAAGTAAGAAAGAAGTAAGAAAGAAAGAAGAAAGAAGTAAGAAAGAAGTAAGAAAGAAGTACGAAAAAAGTAAGAAAGAAGTAAGAAAGAAAGAAGTAAGAAAGAAGTATGAAAGAAGTAAGAAAGAAGTAAGAAAGAAAGAAGTAAGAAAGAAGTAAGAAAGAAGTAAGAAAGAAAGAAGAAAGAAAGAAGAAAAATTATTTAGAAAGAAGTAAGAGAGAAGTAAGAAAGAAGTTAGAAATAAGTAAGAAAGAAGTAAGAAAGATGTTAGAAAGAACTAAGAAAGAAGTTAGAAAGAAGTAAGAAAGAAGTATGAAAGAAATAAGAAAGAAGTAAGAAAAAAGTAAGAAATAGGTAAGAAAAAAGTAAGAGAGAAAGAAGTAAGAAAGAAATAAGAAAGAAGTTAGAAATAGTTAGAAATAATTTAGAAATATGAAAGTAAGAAGAAAGAAGAAGAAAGAAAGAAAGAAGTAAGAAAGAAGTAAGAAATAAAGAAGAAAGAAAGAAGAAAGAAAGAAGAAAGAGAGAAGAAAGAGAGAAGAAAGAAAGAAGTAAGAATGAAGTAAGAAAGTAGTAAGAAAGAGTAAAAAGAAGTAAGAAGGAATGAAGAAAGAAGTAAGAAAGAAGTAAGAAAGAAGTAAGAAAGAAGTAAGAAAGAAGAAAAAAAGAAGTAAGAAAGAAGAAAGAAAGAAGAAAGAAGTAAGAAAGAAGTACGAAAGAATTAAGAAGGAAGTAAGAAAGAAGTAAGAAAGAAGTAAGAAACAAGTAAGAAAGAAGAAAGAAGTAAAAAGAAGTAAGACAGAAGTAAGAAAGAAGTAAGAAAGAAGTAAGAAAGAAGTAAGAAAGAAGTAAGAAAGAAAGAAGTAAGAAAGAAGTAAGAAAGAAGTACGAAAGAAGTAAGAAAGAAGTAAGAAAGAAAGAAGTAAGAAAGAAGTAAGAAAGAAGTAAGAAAGAAGTAAGAAAGAAAGAAGAAAGAAAGAAGAAAGAAAGAAGAAAAAAGAAGTTAGAAAGAACTAAGAAAGAAGTAAGAAAGAAGTAAGAATGAATTAAGAAAGAAAGAAGAAAGAAAGAAGAAATAAAGAAGAAAGAAAGAAGTAAGAAATAAGTATGAAAGAAGTAAGAAAGAAGTAAGAAAGAAAGAAGTAAGAAAGAAGTAAGAAAGAAGTAAGAAAGAAAGAAGAAAGAAGAAAAATTATTTAGAAAGAAGTAAGAGAGAAGTAAGAAAGAAGTTAGAAAGAAGTAAGAAAGAAGTAAGAAAGAAGTTAGAAAGAAGTAAGAGAGAAGTAAGAAATAAGTAAGAAAGAATTAAGAAAGAAATAAGAAAAAAAGAAGTAAGAAAGAAGAAAGAAAGAAGTAAGAAAGAAGAAAGAAAGAAGTAAGAAAGAAGTAAGAAAGAAGTAAGAAAGAAGTAAGAAAGAAAGAAGAAAGAAAGAAGAAAGAAAGAAGAAAGAAAGAAGAAAGAAAGAAGTAAGAAAGAAGTAAGAAATAAGTAAGAAAGAATTAAGAAAGAAGTAAGAAAGAACTAAGAAAGAAGTATGAAAGAAGTAAGAAAGAAGTAAGAAAGAAAGAAGTAAGAAAGATGTAAGAAAGAAGTAAGAAAGAAAGAAGAAACAAAGAAGAAAGAATGAAGTTAGAAAAAAGTAAGAAAGAAGTAAGAAAGAAAGAATTAAGAAAGAAGTAAGAAAGAAGAAAGAAAGAAGTAAGAAAGAAGAAAGAAAGAAGTAAGAAAGAAGTAAGAAAAAAAGAAGAAAGAAATAAGAAAGAAGTACGAAAGAAGTAAGAAAGAAGTAAGAAAGAAGACAGAAAGAAGTAAGAAAGAAGTAAGAAAGAAGTAAGAAAGAAGTAAGAAAGAAAGAAGTAAGAAAGAAGTAAGAAAGAAGTAAGAAAGAAGTACGAAAGAAGTAAGAAAGAAGTATGAAAGAAAGAAGTAAGAAAGAAGTAAGAAAGAAAGAAGAAAGAAAGAAGTAAGAAAGAAGTAAGAAAGAAGTACGAAAGAAGTAAGAAAGAAGTAAGAAAGAAAGAAGTAAGAAAGAAGTAAGAAAGAAAGAAGAAAGAAAGAAGAAAGAAAGAAGAAAAAAGAAGTTAGAAAGAAGTAAGAAAGAAGTAAGAAAGAAGTAAGAATGAATTAAGAAAGAAAGAAGAAATAAAGAAGAAATAAAGAAGAAAGAAAGAAGTTAGAAAGAAGTAAGAAAGAAGTAAGAATGAATTAAGAAAGAAAGAAGAAAGAAAGAAGAAATAAAGAAGAAAGAAATAAGTTAGGAAGAAGTAAGAAAGAAGTAAGAAAGAAGTAAGAAAGAGGTAAGAAAGAATTAAGAAAGAAGTAAGAAAGAAGAAAGAAAGAAGAAAGAAGAAAGAAAGAAGTAAGAAAGAAGTAAGAAAGAAGTAAGAAAGAAGAAAGAAAGAAAGAAGAAAGAAGTAAGAAAGAAGTAAGAAAGAAATAAGAAAGAAGTAAGAAAGAAGTAAGAAGGAAGTACGAAAGAAGTAAGAAGGAAGTACGAAAGAAGTAAGAAAGAAGTAAGAAAGAAAGAAGTAAGGAAGAAGTAAGAAAAAAGTAAGAAAGAAAGAAGAAAGAGAGAAGAAAAAAGAAGTTAGAAAGAAGTTAGAAAGAAGTAAGAAAGAATAAAGAAGTAAGAAAGAAGAAAGATGTTAGAAAGAAGTAAGAAAGAAGTAAGAAAGAAGTAAGAAAGAAGTAAGAAAGAAAGAAGAAAGTAGTAAGAAAGAAGTAAGAAAGAAGTAAGAAAGAAGTAAGAAAGAAATAAGAAGGTAGTATAGAAAGAAAGAAGTAAGAAAGAAGTAAGAAAGAAGTAAGAAAGAAAGAAGAAAGAAAGAAGAAAGAAAGAAGTTAGAAAGTAGTAAGAAAGAAGTAAGAAGTTAGAAATAAGTAAGAAAGAAGTAAGAAAGAAGTAAGAAAGAAGTAAGAAAGAAGTAAGAAAGAAAGAAGAAAGAAAGAAGAATGAAAGAAGTTAGAAAGAAGTAAGAAAGAAGTAAGAAAGAAGTAAGAAAGATGTTAGAAAGAAGTAAGAAAGAAGTAAGAAAGAATTAAGAAAGAAGTAAGAAAGAAGTAAGAAAGAAGTAAGAAAGAGGTAAGAAAGAATTAAGAAAGAAGTAAGAAAGAAGAAAGAAAGAAGAAAGAAGAAAGAAAGAAGTAAAAAACAATTAAGAAAGAAGAAAGAGAGAAGTAAGAAAGAAGTACGAAAGAAGTAATAAAGAAGTAAGAAAGAAGAAAGAAAGAAGTAAGAAAGAAGAAAGAAAGAAGAAAGAAACAAAGAGGAAAGAAAGAAGAAAGAAGGACGAAAGAAGTTACAAAGAAGTAAGAAAGAAGTAAGAAAATAGTTAGAAAGAAGTAAGAAAGAAGTAAGAAAGAAAGAAGTAAGAAAGAAGTAAGAAAAAGTAAGAAAGAAGTAAGAAAGAAAGAAGAAAGAAGTAAGAAAGAAGTAAGAAAGAAGAAAGAAAGAAGTAAGATAGAAGTAAGAAAGAAGTAAGAAATAAGTAAGAAAGAAGTAAGAAAGAAGTAAGAAAGAAGTAAGAAAGAAAGAAGAAAGAAAGAAGAAAGAAAGAAGAAAAAAGAAGTTAGAAAGAACTAAGAAAGAAGTAAGAAAGAAGTAAGAATGAATTAAGAAAGAAAGAAGAAAGAAAGAAGAAATAAAGAAGAAAGAAAGAAGTAAGAAATAAGTATGAAAGAAGTAAGAAAGAAGTAAGAAAGAAAGAAGTAAGAAAGAAGTAAGAAAGAAGTAAGAAAGAAAGAAGAAAGAAGAAAAATTATTTAGAAAGAAGTAAGAGGGAAGTAAGAAAGAAGTTAGAAAGAAGTAAGAAAGAAGTAAGAAAGAAGTTAGAAAGAAGTAAGAGAGAAGTAAGAAATAAGTAAGAAAGAATTAAGAAAGAAATAAGAAAAAAAGAAGTAAGAAAGAAGAAAGAAAGAAGTAAGAAAGAAGAAAGAAAGAAGTAAGAAAGAAGTAAGAAAGAAGTAAGAAAGAAGTAAGAAAGAAAGAAGAAAGAAAGAAGAAAGAAAGAAGAAAGAAAGAAGTTAGAAAGAAGTAAGAAAGAAGTAAGAAATAAGTAAGAAAGAATTAAGAAAGAAGTAAGAAAGAACTAAGAAAGAAGTATGAAAGAAGTAAGAAAGAAGTAAGAAAGAAAGAAGTAAGAAAGATGTAAGAAAGAAGTAAGAAAGAAAGAAGAAACAAAGAAGAAAGAATGAAGTTAGAAAAAAGTAAGAAAGAAGTAAGAAAGAAAGAATTAAGAAAGAAGTAAGAAAGAAGAAAGAAAGAAGTAAGAAAGAAGAAAGAGAGAAGTAAGAAAGAAGTAAGAAAAAAAGAAGAAAGAAATAAGAAAGAAGTACGAAAGAAGTAAGAAAGAAGTAAGAAAGAAGACAGAAAGAAGTAAGAAAGAAGTAAGAAAGAAGTAAGAAAGAAGTAAGAAAGAAGTAAGAAAGAAAGAAGTAAGAAAGAAGTAAGAAAGAAGTAAGAAAGAAGTACGAAAGAAGTAAGAAAGAAGTATGAAAGAAAGAAGTAAGAAAGAAGTAAGAAAGAAAGAAGAAAGAAAGAAGTAAGAAAGAAGTAAGAAAGAAGTACGAAAGAAGTAAGAAAGAAGTAAGAAAGAAAGAAGTAAGAAAGAAGTAAGAAAGAAAGAAGAAAGAAAGAAGAAAGAAAGAAGAAAAAAGAAGTTAGAAAGAAGTAAGAAAGAAGTAAGAAAGAAGTAAGAATGAATTAAGAAAGAAAGAAGAAATAAAGAAGAAATAAAGAAGAAAGAAAGAAGTTAGAAAGAAGTAAGAAAGAAGTAAGAATGAATTAAGAAAGAAAGAAGAAAGAAAGAAGAAATAAAGAACAAAGAAAGAAGTTAGGAAGAAGTAAGAAAGAAGTAAGAAAGAAGTAAGAAAGAGGTAAGAAAGAATTAAGAAAGAAGTAAGAAAGAAGAAAGAAAGAAGAAAGAAGAAAGAAAGAAGTAAGAAAGAAGTAAGAAAGAAGTAAGAAAGAAGAAAGAAAGAAAGAAGAAAGAAGTAAGAAAGAAGTAAGAAAGAAATAAGAAAGAAGTAAGAAAGAAGTAGGAAGGAAGTACGAAAGAAGTAAGAAGGAAGTACGAAAGAAGTAAGAAAGAAGTAAGAAAGAAAGAAGTAAGGAAGAAGTAAGAAAAAAGTAAGAAAGAAAGAAGAAAGAGAGAAGAAAAAAGAAGTTAGAAAGAAGTTAGAAAGAAGTAAGAAAGAATAAAGAAGTAAGAAAGAAGAAAGATGTTAGAAAGAAGTAAGAAAGAAGTAAGAAAGAAGTAAGAAAGAAGTAAGAAAGGAAGAAGAAAGTAGTAAGAAAGAAGTAAGAAAGAAGTAAGAAAGAAGTAAGAAAGAAATAAGAAGGTAGTATAGAAAGAGAGAAGTAAGAAAGAAGTAAGAAAGAAGTAAGAAAGAAAGAAGAAAGAAAGAAGAAAGAAAGAAGTTAGAAAGTAGTAAGAAAGAAGTAAGAAGTTAGAAATAAGTAAGAAAGAAGTAAGAAAGAAGTAAGAAAGAAGTAAGAAAGAAGTAAGAAAGAAAGAAGAAAGAAAGAAGAATGAAAGAATTTAGAAAGAAGTAAGAAAGAGGTAAGAAAGAAGTAATAAAGATGTTAGAAAGAAGTAAGAAAGAAGTAAGAAAGAATTAAGAAAGAAGTAAGAAAGAAGTAAGAAAGAAGTAAGAAAGAGGTAAGAAAGAATTAAGAAAGAAGTAAGAAAGAAGAAAGAAAGAAGAAAGAAGAAAGAAAGAAGTAAAAAACAATTAAGAAAGAAGAAAGAGAGAAGTAAGAAAGAAGTACGAAAGAAGTAATAAAGAAGTAAGAAAGAAGAAAGAAAGAAGTAAGAAAGAAGAAAGAAAGAAGAAAGAAACAAAGAGGAAAGAAAGAAGAAAGAAGGACGAAAGAAGTTACAAAGAAGTAAGAAAGAAGTAAGAAAGAAGTAAGAAAATAGTTAGAAAGAAGTAAGAAAGAAGTAAGAAAGAAAGAAGTAAGAAAGAAGTAAGAAAAAGTAAGAAAGAAGTAAGAAAGAAAGAAGAAAGAAGTAAGAAAGAAGTAAGAAAGAAGAAAGAAAGAAGTAAGATAGAAGTAAGAAAGAAGTAAGAAATAAGTAAGAAAAAAGTAAGAAAGAAAGAAGTAAGAAAGAAATAAGAAAGAAGTTAGAAAGAAGTTGGAAAGAATTTACAAATAAGAAAGAAAGAAGAAAGAAGAAGAAAGAAAGAAAGAAGTAAGAAAGAAGTAAGAAAGAAGTAAGAAAGAAAGAAGAAAGAAAGAAGAAAGAAAGAAGAAAGAGAGAAGAAAGAGAAGAAAGAAAGAAGAAAGAAAGAAGTAAGACTGAAGTAAGAAAGAAGTAAGAAAGAGTAAGAAAGAAGTAAGAAGTAATGAAGAAAGAAGTAAGAAAGAAGTAAGAAAGAAGTAAGAAAAAAGTAAGAAAGAAGTAAGAAAGAAGTAAGAAAAAGTAAGAAAGAAGTAAGAAAGAAAGAAGAAAGAAGTAAGAAAGAAGTAAGAAAGAAGAAAGAAAGAAGTAAGAAAGAAGTAAGAAAGAAGTAAAAAAAAAAGAAGTAAGAAAGAAGTAAGAAAGAAGTACGAAAGAAGTAAGAAAGAAAGAAGAAAGAAAGAAGAAAGAAAGAAGAAAAAAGAAGTTAGAAAGAAGTAAGAAAGAAGTAAGAAAGAAGTAAGAAATAATTAAGAAGGAGAGAAGAAAGAAAGAAGAAAGAAAGAATTAAGAAAGAAGTATGAAAGAAGTAAGAAAGAAGTAAGAAAGAAAGAAGTAAGAAAGAAGTAAGAAAGAAGTAAGAAAGAAAGAAGAAAGAAAGAAGAAAGAATGAAGTTAGAAAGAAGTAAGAAAGAAGTAAGAAAGAAAGAATTAAGAAAGAAGTAAGACAGATGAAAGAAAGAAGTAAGAAAGAAGAAAGGAAGAAGTAAGAAAGAAGTAAGAAAGAAGTAAGAAAGAAGAAAGAAAGAAGAAAGAAACAAAGAAGAATGAAAGAAGAAAGAAAGAAGAAAGAAAGAAGTTACAAAGAAGTAAGAAAGAAGTAAGAAAGAAGTAAGAAAATAGTTGGAAAGAAGTAAGAAAGAAGTAAGAAAGAAAGAAGTAAGAAAGAAGTAAGAAAGAAGTAAGAAAGAAGTAAGAAAGAAAGAAGGAAGAAAGAAGAAAGAAAGAAGTTAGAAAGAAGTAAGAAAGAAGTAAGAAAGAAGTTAGAAAGAAGTAAGAAAGAAGTAAGAAAGAAGTAAGAAAGAAGAAAGAAAGAAAGAAGAAAGAAGTAAGAAAGAAGTAAGAAAGAAATAAGAAAGAAGTAAGAAAGAAGTAAGAAGGAAGTACGAAAGAAGTAAGAAGGAAGTACGAAAGAAGTAAGAAAGAAGTAAGAAAGAAAGAAGTAAGGAAGAAGTAAGAAAAAAGTAAGAAAGAAAGAAGAAAGAGAGAAGAAAAAAGAAGTTAGAAAGAAGTTAGAAAGAAGTAAGAAAGAATAAAGAAGTAAGAAAGAAGAAAGATGTTAGAAAGAAGTAAGAAAGAAGTAAGAAAGAAGTAAGAAAGAAGTAAGAAAGAAAGAAGAAAGTAGTAAGAAAGAAGTAAGAAAGAAGTAAGAAAGAAGTAAGAAAGAAATAAGAAGGTAGTATAGAAAGAAAGAAGTAAGAAAGAAGTAAGAAAGAAGTAAGAAAGAAAGAAGAAAGAAAGAAGAAAGAAAGAAGTTAGAAAGTAGTAAGAAAGAAGTAAGAAGTTAGAAATAAGTAAGAAAGAAGTAAGAAAGAAGTAAGAAAGAAGTAAGAAAGAAGTAAGAAAGAAAGAAGAAAGAAAGAAGAATGAAAGAAGTTAGAAAGAAGTAAGAAAGAGGTAAGAAAGAAGTAATAAAGATGTTAGAAAGAAGTAAGAAAGAAGTAAGAAAGAATTAAGAAAGAAGTAAGAAAGAAGTAAGAAAGAAGTAAGAAAGAGGTAAGAAAGAATTAAGAAAGAAGTAAGAAAGAAGAAAGAAAGAAGAAAGAAGAAAGAAAGAAGTAAAAAACAATTAAGAAAGAAGAAAGAGAGAAGTAAGAAAGAAGTACGAAAGAAGTAATAAAGAAGTAAGAAAGAAGAAAGAAAGAAGTAAGAAAGAAGAAAGAAAGAAGAAAGAAACAAAGAGGAAAGAAAGAAGAAAGAAGGACGAAAGAAGTTACAAAGAAGTAAGAAAGAAGTAAGAAAATAGTTAGAAAGAAGTAAGAAAGAAGTAAGAAAGAAAGAAGTAAGAAAGAAGTAAGAAAAAGTAAGAAAGAAGTAAGAAAGAAAGAAGAAAGAAGTAAGAAAGAAGTAAGAAAGAAGAAAGAAAGAAGTAAGATAGAAGTAAGAAAGAAGTAAGAAATAAGTAAGAAAGAAGTAAGAAAGAAGTAAGAAAGAAGTAAGAAAGAAAGAAGAAAGAAAGAAGAAAGAAAGAAGAAAAAAGAAGTTAGAAAGAAGTAAGAAAGAAGTAAGAAAGAAGTAAGAATGAATTAAGAAAGAAAGAAGAAAGAAAGAAGAAATAAAGAAGAAAGAAAGAAGTAAGAAAGAAGTATGAAAGAAGTAAGAAAGAAGTAAGAAAGAAAGAAGTAAGAAAGAAGTAAGAAAGAAGTAAGAAAGAAAGAAGAAAGAAGAAAAATTATTTAGAAAGAAGTAAGAGAGAAGTAAGAAAGAAGTTAGAAAGAAGTAAGAAAGAAGTAAGAAAGAAGTTAGAAAGAAGTAAGAGAGAAGTAAGAAAGAAGTAAGAAAGAATTAAGAAAGAAATAAGAAAAAAAGAAGTAAGAAAGAAGAAAGAAAGAAGTAAGAAAGAAGAAAGAAAGAAGTAAGAAAGAAGTAAGAAAGAAGTAAGAAAGAAGTAAGAAAGAGGTAAGAAAGAATTAAGAAAGAAGTAAGAAAGTAGAAAGAAAGAAGAAAGAAGAAAGAAAGAAGTAAGAAAGAAGTAAGGAAGAAGTAAGAAAGACGTAAGAAAGAAAGAAGAAAGAATTAAGAAAGAAGTAAGAAAGAAGTATGAAAGAAGTAAGAAAGAAGTAAGAAAGAAGTAAGAAAGAAGAAAGAAAGAAGTAAGAAAGAAGTACGAAAGAAGTAAGAAAGAAGTAAGAAAGAAAGAAGTAAGAAAGAAGTAAGAAAGAAGTAAGAAAGAAAGAAGAAAGAAAGAAGAAATAAAGAAGAAAAAAGAAGTTAGAAAGAAGTAAGAATGAAGTAAGAAAGAAGTAAGAATGAATTAAGAAAGAAAGAAGAAATAAAGAAGAAATAAAGAAGAAAGAAAGAAGTTAGAAAGAAGTAAGAAAGAAGTAAGAATGAATTAAGAAAGAAAGAAGAAAGAAAGAAGAAATAAAGAAGAAAGAAAGAAGTTAGAAAGAAGTAAGAAAGAAGTAAGAAAGAAGTAATAAAGATGTTAGAAAGAAGTAAGAAAGAAGTAAGAAAGAATTAAGAAAGAAGTAAGAAAGAAGTAAGAAAGAAGTAAGAAAGAGGTAAGAAAGAATTAAGAAAGAAGTAAGAAAGAAGAAAGAAAGAAGAAAGAAGAAAGAAAGAAGTAAGAAAGAAGTAAGAAAGAAGTAAGAAAGAAGAAAGAAAGAAAGAAGAAAGAAGTAAGAAAGAAGTAAGAAAGAAATAAGAAAGAAGTAAGAAAGAAGTAAGAAGGAAGTACGAAAGAAGTAAGAAAGAAAGAAGTAAGAAAGAAGTAAGAAAAAAGTAAGAAAAAAGTAAGAAAGAAAGAAGAAAGAAAGAAGAAAAAAGAAGTTAGAAAGAAGTTAGAAAGAAGTAAGAAAGAATAAAGAAGTAAGAAAGAAGAAAGATGTTAGAAAGAAGTAAGAAAGAAGTAAGAAAGAAGTAAGAAAGAAGTAAGAAAGAAAGAAGAAAGTAGTAAGAAAGAAGTAAGAAAGAAGTAAGAAAGAAGTAAGAAAGAAATAAGAAAGTAGTATAGAAAGAAAGAAGTAAGAAAGAAGTAAGAAAGAAGTAAGAAAGAAAGAAGAAAGAAAGAAGAAAGAAAGAAGTTAGGAAGTAGTAAGAAAGAAGTAAGAAGAAGTTAGAAATAAGTAAGAAAGAATTAAGAAAGAAGTAAGAAGGAAGTAAGAAAGAAGTAAGAAAGAAAGAAGAAAGAAAGAAGAATGAAAGAAGTTAGAAATAAGTAAGAAAGAAGTAAGAAAGAAGTAATAAAGATGTTAGAAAGAAGTAAGAAAGAAGTAAGAAAGAATTAAGAAAGAAGTAAGAAAGAAGTAAGAAAGAAGTAAGAAAGAGGTAAGAAAGAATTAAGAAAGAAGTAAGAAAGAAGAAAGAAAGAAGAAAGAAGAAAGAAAGAAGTAAAAAACAATTAAGAAAGAAGAAAGAGAGAAGTAAGAAAGAAGTACGAAAGAAGTAATAAAGAAGTAAGAAAGAAGAAAGAAAGAAGTAAGAAAGAAGAAAGAAAGAAGAAAGAAACAAAGAGGAAAGAAAGAAGAAAGAAGGAAGAAAGAAGTTACAAAGAAGTAAGAAAGAAGTAAGAAAGAAGTAAGAAAATAGTTAGAAAGAAGTAAGAAAGAAGTAAGAAAGAAAGAAGTAAGAAAGAAGTAAGAAAAAGTAAGAAAGAAGTAAGAAAGAAAGAAGAAAGAAGTAAGAAAGAAGTAAGAAAGAAGAAAGAAAGAAGTAAGATAGAAGTAAGAAAGAAGTAAGAAATAAGTAAGAAAAAAGTAAGAAAGAAAGAAGTAAGAAAGAAATAAGAAAGAAGTTAGAAAGAAGTTGGAAAGAATTTACAAATAAGAAAGAAAGAAGAAAGAAGAAGAAAGAAAGAAAGAAGTAAGAAAGAAGTAAGAAAGAAGTAAGAAAGAAAGAAGAAAGAAAGAAGAAAGAATGAAGAAAGAGAGAAGAAAGAGAAGAAAGAAAGAAGAAAGAAAGAAGTAAGACTGAAGTAAGAAAGAAGTAAGAAAGAGTAAGAAAGAAGTAAGAAGTAATGAAGAAAGAAGTAAGAAAGAAGTAAGAAAGAAGTAAGAAATAAGTAAGAAAGAAGTAAGAAAGAAGTAAGAAGTAATGAAGAAAGAAGTAAGAAAGAAGTAAGAAAGAAGTAAGAAAGAAGTAAGAAAGAAGTAAGAAAAAGTAAGAAAGAAGTAAGAAAGAAAGAAGTAAGAAAGAAGTAAGAAAGAAGTAAGAAAGAAAGAAGAAAGAAGAAAAATTATTTAGAAAGAAGTAAGAGAGAAGTAAGAAAGAAGTTAGAAAGAAGTAAGAAAGAAGTAAGAAAGAAGTTAGAAAGAAGTAAGAGAGAAGTAAGAAAGAAGTAAGAAAGAATTAAGAAAGAAATAAGAAAAAAAGAAGTAAGAAAGAAGAAAGAAAGAAGTAAGAAAGAAGAAAGAAAGAAGTAAGAAAGAAGTAAGAAAGAAGTAAGAAAGAAGTAAGAAAGAGGTAAGAAAGAATTAAGAAAGAAGTAAGAAAGTAGAAAGAAAGAAGAAAGAAGAAAGAAAGAAGTAAGAAAGAAGTAAGAAAGAAGTAAGAAAGACGTAAGAAAGAAAGAAGAAAGAATTAAGAAAGAAGTAAGAAAGAAGTATGAAAGAAGTAAGAAAGAAGTAAGAAAGAAGTAAGAAAGAAGAAAGAAAGAAGTAAGAAAGAAGTACGAAAGAAGTAAGAAAGAAGTAAGAAAGAAAGAAGTAAGAAAGAAGTAAGAAAGAAGAAAGAAAGAAGAAATAAAGAAGAAAAAAGAAGTTAGAAAGAAGTAAGAATGAAGTAAGAAAGAAGTAAGAATGAATTAAGAAAGAAAGAAGAAATAAAGAAGAAATAAAGAAGAAAGAAAGAAGTTAGAAAGAAGTAAGAAAGAAGTAAGAATGAATTAAGAAAGAAAGAAGAAAGAAAGAAGAAATAAAGAAGAAAGAAAGAAGTTAGAAAGAAGTAAGAAAGAAGTAAGAAAGAAGTAATAAAGATGTTAGAAAGAAGTAAGAAAGAAGTAAGAAAGAATTAAGAAAGAAGTAAGAAAGAAGTAAGAAAGAAGTAAGAAAGAGGTAAGAAAGAATTAAGAAAGAAGTAAGAAAGAAGAAAGAAAGAAGAAAGAAGAAAGAAAGAAGTAAGAAAGAAGTAAGAAAGAAGTAAGAAAGAAGAAAGAAAGAAAGAAGAAAGAAGTAAGAAAGAAGTAAGAAAGAAATAAGAAAGAAGTAAGAAAGAAGTAAGAAGGAAGTACGAAAGAAGTAAGAAAGAAAGAAGTAAGAAAGAAGTAAGAAAAAAGTAAGAAAAAAGTAAGAAAGAAAGAAGAAAGAAAGAAGAAAAAAGAAGTTAGAAAGAAGTTAGAAAGAAGTAAGAAAGAATAAAGAAGTAAGAAAGAAGAAAGATGTTAGAAAGAAGTAAGAAAGAAGTAAGAAAGAAGTAAGAAAGAAGTAAGAAAGAAAGAAGAAAGTAGTAAGAAAGAAGTAAGAAAGAAGTAAGAAAGAAGTAAGAAAGAAATAAGAAAGTAGTATAGAAAGAAAGAAGTAAGAAAGAAGTAAGAAAGAAGTAAGAAAGAAAGAAGAAAGAAAGAAGAAAGAAAGAAGTTAGGAAGTAGTAAGAAAGAAGTAAGAAGAAGTTAGAAATAAGTAAGAAAGAATTAGGAAAGAAGTAAGAAGGAAGTAAGAAAGAAGTAAGAAAGAAAGAAGAAAGAAAGAAGAATGAAAGAAGTTAGAAATAAGTAAGAAAGAAGTAAGAAAGAAGTAATAAAGATGTTAGAAAGAAGTAAGAAAGAAGTAAGAAAGAATTAAGAAAGAAGTAAGAAAGAAGTAAGAAAGAAGTAAGAAAGAGGTAAGAAAGAATTAAGAAAGAAGTAAGAAAGAAGAAAGAAAGAAGAAAGAAGAAAGAAAGAAGTAAAAAACAATTAAGAAAGAAGAAAGAGAGAAGTAAGAAAGAAGTACGAAAGAAGTAATAAAGAAGTAAGAAAGAAGAAAGAAAGAAGTAAGAAAGAAGAAAGAAAGAAGAAAGAAACAAAGAGGAAAGAAAGAAGAAAGAAGGAAGAAAGAAGTTACAAAGAAGTAAGAAAGAAGTAAGAAAGAAGTAAGAAAATAGTTAGAAAGAAGTAAGAAAGAAGTAAGAAAGAAAGAAGTAAGAAAGAAGTAAGAAAAAGTAAGAAAGAAGTAAGAAAGAAAGAAGAAAGAAGTAAGAAAGAAGTAAGAAAGAAGAAAGAAAGAAGTAAGATAGAAGTAAGAAAGAAGTAAGAAATAAGTAAGAAAAAAGTAAGAAAGAAAGAAGTAAGAAAGAAATAAGAAAGAAGTTAGAAAGAAGTTGGAAAGAATTTACAAATAAGAAAGAAAGAAGAAAGAAGAAGAAAGAAAGAAAGAAGTAAGAAAGAAGTAAGAAAGAAGTAAGAAAGAAAGAAGAAAGAAAGAAGAAAGAATGAAGAAAGAGAGAAGAAAGAGAAGAAAGAAAGAAGAAAGAAAGAAGTAAGACTGAAGTAAGAAAGAAGTAAGAAAGAGTAAGAAAGAAGTAAGAAGTAATGAAGAAAGAAGTAAGAAAGAAGTAAGAAAGAAGTAAGAAATAAGTAAGAAAGAAGTAAGAAAGAAGTAAGAATTAATGAAGAAAGAAGTAAGAAAGAAGTAAGAAAGAAGTAAGAAAGAAGTAAGAAAGAAGTAAGAAAAAGTAAGAAAGAAGTAAGAAAGAAAGAAGAAAGAAGTAAGAAAGAAGTAAGAAAGAAGAAAGAAAGAAGTAAGAAAGAAGTAAGAAAGAAGTAAAAAAAAAAGAAGTAAGAAAGAAGTAAGAAAGAAGTACGAAAGAAGTAAGAAAGAAAGAAGAAAGAAAGAAGAAAGAAAGAAGAAAAAAGAAGTTAGAAAGAAGTAAGAAAGAAGTAAGAAAGAAGTAAGAAATAATTAAGAAGGAGAGAAGAAAGAAAGAAGAAAGAAAGAATTAAGAAAGAATTATGAAAGAAGTAAGAAAGAAGTAAGAAAGAAAGAAGTAAGAAAGAAGTAAGAAAGAAGTAAGAAAGAAAGAAGAAAAAAGAAGAAAGAATGAAGTTAGAAAGAAGTAAGAAAGAAGTAAGAAAGAAAGAATTAAGAAAGAAGTAAGAAAGTTGAAAGAAAGAAGTAAGAAAGAAGAAAGGAAGAAGTAAGAAAGAAGTAAGAAAGAAGTAAGAAAGAAGAAAGAAAGAAGAAAGAAACAAAGAAGAAAGAAAGAAGAAAGAAAGAAGAAAGAAAGAAGTTACAAAGAAGTAAGAAAGAAGTAAGAAAGAAGTAAGAAAATAGTTGGAAAGAAGTAAGAAAGAAGTAAGAAAGAAATTAGTAAGAAAGAAGTAAGAAAGAAGTAAGAAAGAAGTAAGAAAGAAAGAAGGAAGAAAGAAGAAAGAAAGAAGTTAGAAAGAAGTAAGAAAGAAGTAAGAAAGAAGTTAGAAAGAAGTAAGAAAGAAGTAAGAAAGAAGTAAGAAAGAAGTAAGAAATAAGTAAGAAAAAAGTAAGAAAGAAAGAAGTAAGAAAGAAAAAAGAAAGAAGTTAGAAAGAAGTAAGAAAGAAGTAAGAAATAAGTAAGAAAAAAGTAAGAAAGAAGGAAGTAAGAAAGAAATAAGAAAGAAGTTAGAAAGAAGTTGGAAAGAATTTACAAATAAGAAAGAAAGAAGAAAGAAGAAGAAAGAAAGAAAGAAGTAAGAAAGAAGTAAGAAAGAATTAAGAAAGAAGTAAGAAAGAAGTAAGAAAGAAAGAAGAAAGAAAGAAGAAAGAAAGAAGTAAGACTGAAGTAAGAAAGAAGTAAGAAAGAGTAAGAAAGAAGTAAGAAGGAATGAAGAAAGAAGTAAGAAAGAAGTAAGAAAGAAAGAAGAAAGAAGTAAGAAAGAAGTTAGAAAGAAGTAAGAAAGAAGTAAGAAAGAAGAAATAAAGAAGAAAGAAAGAAGAAAGAAAGAAGTAAGAAAGAAGTAAGAAAGAATGAATGAAAGAAGTAAGAAAGAAGTAAGAAAGAAGTAAGAAAGAAGTAAGAAAGAAGTAAGAAAGAAGAAAAAAGAGGTTAGAAAGAAGTAAGAAAGAAGTAAGAAGGAAGTAAGAAAGACGAAAGAAAGAAGTAAGAAAGAAGAAAGAAAGAAATAAGAAAGAAGTAAGAAAGAAATAAGAAAGAAGTAAGAAAGAAGTAAGAAAAAAGTAAGAAAGAAGTAAGAAAGAAGTAAGAAAGAAGTAAGAAAGAAGTAAGAAAGAAGTAAGAAAAAGTAAGAAAGAAGTAATAAAGAAAGAAGAAAGAACTAAGACAGAAGTAAGAAAGAAGAAAGAAAGAAGTAAGAAAGAAGTAAGAAAGAAGTAAGAAAGAAGTAAGAAAGAAAGAAGTAAGAAAGAAATAAGAAAGAAGTAAGAAATAATTAAGAAGGAGAGAAGAAAGAAAGAAGAAAGAAAGAATTAAGAAAGAATTATGAAAGAAGTAAGAAAGAAGTAAGAAAAAGTAAGAAAGAAGTAATAAAGAAAGAAGAAAGAAGTAAGAAAGAAGTAAGAAAGAAGAAAGAAAGAAGTAAGAAAGAAGTAAGAAAGAAGTAAGAAAGAAGTAAGAAAGAAAGAAGTAAGAAAGAAGTAAGAAAGAAGTAAGAAATAATTAAGAAGGAGAGAAGAAAGAAAGAAGAAAGAAAGAATTAAGAAAGAAGTATGAAAGAATTAAGAAAGAAGTAAGAAAGAAAGAAGTAAGAAAGAAGTAAGAAAGAAGTAAGAAAGAAAGAAGAAAGAAAGAAGAAAGAAAGAAGTAAGAAAGAAGTAAGAAAGAAAGAAGAAATAAATAAGAAAGAAGTACGAAAGAAGTAAGAAAGAAGTAAGAAAGAAAGAAGTAAGAAAGAAGTAAGAAAGAATTAAGAAAGAAGTAAGAAAGAAGTAAGAAAGAAAGAAGAAAGAAAGAAGAAAGAAAGAAGAAAGAGAGAAGAAAGAGAGAAGAAAGAAAGAAGAAAGAAAGAAGTAAGACTGAAGTAAGAAAGAAGTAAGAAAGAGTAAGAAAGAAGTAAGAAGGAATGAAGAAAGAAGTAAGAAAGAAGTAAGAAAGAAAGAAGAAAGAAGTAAGAAAGAAGTTAGAAAGAAGTAAGAAAGAAGTAAGAAAGAAGAAAAAGAAGTTAGAAAGAAGTAAGAAAGAAGTGAGAAGGAAGTAAGAAAGACGAAAGAAAGAAGTAAGAAAGAAGAAAGAAAGAAAGAAGAAAGAAGTAAGAAAGAAATAAGAAAGAAGTAAGAAAGAAGTAAGAAAAAAGTAAGAAAGAAGTAAGAAAGAAGTAAGAAAGAAGTAAGGAAAAGTAAGAAAGAAGTAATAAAGAAAGAAGAAAGAAGTAAGAAAGAAGTAAGAAAGAAGAAAGAAAGAAGTAAGAAAGAAGTAAGAAAGAAGTAAGAAAGAAGTAAGAAAGAAAGAAGTAAGAAAGAAGTAAGAAAGAAGTAAGAAATAATTAAGAAGGAGAGAAGAAAGAAAGAAGAAAGAAAGAATTAAGAAAGAAGTATGAAAGAAGTAAGAAAGAAGTAAGAAAGAAAGAAGTAAGAAAGAATTAAGAAAGAAGTAAGAAAGAAAGAAGAAAGAAAGAAGAAAGAAAGAAGTAAGAAAGAAGTAAGAAAGAAAGAAGAAATAAATAAGAAAGAAGTACGAAAGAACTAAGAAAGAAGTAAGAAAGAAAGAAGTAAGAAAGAAGTAAGAAAGAAGTAAGAAAGAAGATAGAAAGAAGTAAGAAAGAAGTAAGAAAGAAGTAAGAAAGACATGAGAAAGAAAGAAGAAAGAAGTAAGAAAGAAGAAAGAAAGAAGTATGAAAGAAGTAAGAAAGAAGTAAGAAAGAAAGAAGTAAGAAAGAAGTAAGAAAGAAGTAAGAAAGAAGTAAGAAATAAGTAAGAAAGAAGTAAGAAAGAAGTAAGGAGGAATGAAGAATGAAGTAAGAAAGAAGTAAGAAAGAAGTAAGAAAGAAGTAAGAAAGAAGTAAGAAAGAAGTAAGAAAGAAGTAAGAAAGAAGTAAGAAAGAAGTAAGAAAGAAGACAGAAAGAAAGAAGTAAGAAAGAAATAAGAAAGAAGTTAGAAAGAAGTTAGAAAGAATTTAGAAATAAGAAGGAAAGAAGAAAGCAAGAAGAAAGAAAGAAAGAAGTAAGAAAGAAGTAAGAAAGAAGTAAGAAAGAAGTAAGAAAGAAAGAAGAAAGATGAACTAAGAAAGAAGAAAGAGAGAAGAAGGAGAGAATAAAGAAAGAAGAAAGAAAGAATTAAGAAAGAAGTAAGAAAGAAGTAAGAATGAAGTAAGAAAAGAGTAAGAAAGAAGTAAGAAAGAAGTAAGAAAGAAGTAAGAAAGAAAGAAGAAAGAAGTAAGAAAGAGGTAAGAAAGAATTAAGAAAGAAGTAAGAAAGAAGAAAGAAAGAAGAAAGAAGAAAGAAAGAAGTAAGAAAGAATTAAGAAAGAAGTAAGAAAGAAGTAAGAAAGAAGTAAGAAAGAAAGAAGAAAGAAGAAAGAAAGAAGTTAGAAAGAAGTAAGAAAGAAATAAGAAAGAAGTTAGAAGAAGTAAGAAAGAAGTAAGAAAGAAGTAAGAAAGAAGTAAGAAAGAAGTAAGAAATAAGTAAGAAAGAAGTAAGAAAGAAGTAAGAAAGAAGTAAGAAAGATAGAAGAAAGAAGTAAGAAAGAGGTAAGAAAGAATTAAGAAAGAAGTAAGAAAGAAGAAAGAAAGAAGAAAGAAGAAAGAAAGAAGTAAGAAAGAAGTAAGAAAGAAGGAAGAAAGAAGAAAGAAAGAAAGAAGAAAGAAGTAAGAAAGAAGTAAGAAAGAAATAAGAAAGAAGTAAGAAAGAAGTAAGAAGGAAGTACGAAAGAAGTAAGAAAGAAGTAAGAAAGAAAGAAGTAAGAAAGAAGTAAGAAAGAAGTAAGAAAGAAGAAAGAAGTAAGAAAGAAGAAAGATGTTAGAAAGAAGTAAGAAAGAAGTAAGAAAGAAGTAAGAAAGAAGTAAGAAAGAAAGAAGAAAGTAGTAAGAAAGAAGTAAGAAAGAAGTAAGAAAGAAAGAAGAAAGAAAGAAGAAAGAAAGAAGTTAGAAAGTAGTAAGAAAGAAGTAAGAAGAAGTTAGAAATAAGTAAGAAAGAAGTAAGAAAGAAGTAAGAAAGAAGTAAGAAAGAAGTAAGAAAGAAGTAAGAAATAAGTAAGAAAGAAGTAAGAAAGAAGTAAGAAAGAAGTAAGAAAGATAGAAGAAAGAAGTAAGAAAGAGGTAAGAAAGAATTAAGAAAGAAGTAAGAAAGAAGAAAGAAAGAAGAAAGAAGAAAGAAAGAAGTAAGAAAGAAGTAAGAAAGAAGTAAGAAAGAAGAAAGAAAGAAAGAAGAAAGAAGTAAGAAAGAAGTAAGAAAGAAATAAGAAAGAAGTAAGAAAGAAGTAAGAAGGAAGTACGAAAGAAGTAAGAAAGAAGTAAGAAAGAAAGAAGTAAGAAAGAAGTAAGAATGAAGTAAGAAAGAAAGAAGAAAGAAAGACGAAAAAAGAAGTTAGAAAGAAGTTAGAAAGAAGTAAGAAAGAAGAAAGAAGTAAGAAAGAAGAAAGATGTTAGAAAGAAGTAAGAAACAAGTAAGAAAGAAGTAAGAAAGAAGTAAGAAAGAAAGAAGAAAGTAGTAAGAAAGAAGTTAGAAAGTAGTAAGAAAGAAGTAAGAAGAAGTTAGAAAGAAGTAAGAAAGAAGTAAGAAAGAAGTAAGAAAAAAGTAAGAAAGAAAGAAGAAAGAAAGAAGAATGAAAGAATTTAGAAAGAAGTAGGAAAGAAGTAAGAAAGAAGTTAGAAAGAAGTAAGAAATAAGTAAAAAGAAGTAAGAAAGAAGTAAGAAAGAAGTAAGAAAGAAAGAATAATGCAGTAAGAAAGAAGAAAGAAAGAAGTAAGAAACAATTAAGAAAGAAGAAAGAGAGAAGTAAGAAAGAAGTACGAAAGAAGTAATAAAGAAGTAAGAAAGAAGAAAGAAAGAAGTAAGAAAGAAGAAAGAAAGAAGAAAGAAACAAAGAGGAAAGAGAGAAGAAAGAAGGAAGAAAGAAGTTAAAAAGAAGTAAGAAAGAAGTAAGAAAATAGTTAGAAAGAAATAAGAAAGAAGTAAGAAAGAAAGAAGTAAGAAAGAAGTAAGAAAGAAGTAAGAAAGAAAGAAGGAAGAAAGAAGAAAGAAAGAATTTAGAAAGAAGTAAGAAAGAAGTAAGAAAGAAGTTAGAAAGAAGTAAGAAAGAAGTAAGAAAGAAGTAAGAAAGAAGTAAGAAATAAGTAAGAAAAAAGTAAGAAAGAAAGAAGTAAGAAAGAAATAAGAAAGAAGTTAGAAAGAAGTTGGAAAGAATTTACAAATAAGAAAGAAAGAAGAAAGAAGAAGAAAGAAAGAAAGAAGTAAGAAAGAAGTAAGAAAGAAGTAAGAAAGAAAGAAGAAAGAAGGAAGAAAGAAAGAAGAAAGAGAGAAGAAAGAGAAGAAAGAAAGAAGAAAGAAAGAAGTAAGATTGAAGTAAGAAAGAAGTAAGAAAGAGTAAGAAAGAAGTAAGAAGTAATGAAGAAAGAAGTAAGAAAGAAGTAATAAAGAAGTAAGAAAGAATGAAGAAAGAAGTAAGAAAGAAGTAAGAAGGAAGTAAGAAAGAAGAAAGAAAGAAGTAAGAAAAAGTAAGAAAGAAATAAGAAAGAAGTAAGAAAGAAGTAAGAAAAAAGTAAGAAAGAAGTAAGAAAGAAGTAAGAAAGAAGTAAGAAAGAAGTATGAAAGAAGTAAGAAAAAGTAAGAAAGAAGTAAGAAAGAAAGAAGAAAGAAGTAAGAAAGAAGTAAGAAAGAAGAAAGAAAGAAGTAAGAAAGAAGTAAGAAAGAAGTAAAAAAGAAGTAAGAAAAAAAGAAGTAAGAAAGAAGTAAGAAAGAAGTACGAAAGAAGTAAGAAAGAAAGAAGAAAGAAAGAAGTAAGAAAGAAGAAAAAAGAAGTTAGAAAGAAGTAAGAAAGCAGTAAGAAGGAAGTAAGAAAGAAGAAAGAAGTAAGAAAGAAGAAAGAAAGAAAGAAGAAAGAAGTAAGAAAGAAATAAGAAAGAAGTAAGAAAGAAGTAAGAAAAAAGTAAGAAAGAAGTAAGAAAGAAGTAAGAAGTAATGAAGAAAGAAGTAAGAAAGAAGTAAGAAAGAAGTAAGAAAGAAGTAAGAAAGAAGTAAGAAAAAGTAAGAAAGAAGTAAGAAAGAAAGAAGAAAGAAGTAAAAAAGAAGTACGAAAGAAGTAAGAAAGAAAGAAGAAAGAAAGAAGAAAGAAAGAAGAAAAAAGAAGTTAGAAAGAAGTAAGAAAGAAGTAAGAAAGAAGTAAGAAATAATTAAGAAGGAGAGAAGAAAGAAAGAAGAAAGAAAGAATTAAGAAAGAAGTATGAAAGAAGTAAGAAAGAAGTAAGAAAGAAAGAAGTAAGAAAGAAGTAAGAAAGAAGTAAGAAAGAAAGAAGAAAGAAAAAAGAAAGAATGAAGTTAGAAAGAAGTAAGAAAGAAGTAAGAAAGAAAGAATTAAGAAAGAAGTAAGAAAGATGAAAGAAAGAAGTACGAAAGAAGAAAGGAAGAAGTAAGAAAGAAGTAAGAAAGAAGTAAGAAAGAAAGAAGAAAGTAGTAAGAAAGAAGTAAGAAAGATATAAGAAAGTAGTATAGAAAGAAAGAAGTAAGAAAGAAGTAAGAAAGAAAGAAGAAAGAAAGAAGAAAGAAAGAAGTTAGAAAGTAGTAAGAAAGAAGTAAGAAGAAGTTAGAAATAAGTAAGAAAGAAGTAAGAAAGAAGGAAGAAAGAAGTAAGAAAGAAGTAAGAAAGAAAGAAGAAAGAAAGAAGAATGAAAGAATTTAGAAAGAAGTAGGAAAGAAGTAAGAAAGAAGTTAGAAAGAAGTAAGAAATAAGTAAGAAAGAAGTAAGAAAGAAGTAAGAAAGAAGTAAGAAAGAAGTAAGAAAGAAGTAAGAAAGAAGAAAGAAAGAAAGAATAAAGAAGTAAGAAAGAAGAAAGAAAGAAGTAAGAAACAATTAAGAAAGAAGAAAGAGAGAAGTAAGAAAGAAGTACGAAAGAAGTAATAAAGAAGTAAGAAAGAAGAAAGAAAGAAGTAAGAAAGAAGAAAGAAAGAAAGAATAAAGAAGTAAGAAAGAAGAAAGAAAGAAGTAAGAAACAATTAAGAAAGAAGAAAGAGAGAAGTAAGAAAGAAGTACGAAAGAAGTAATAAAGAAGTAAGAAAGAAGAAAGAAAGAAGTAAGAAAGAAGTAAGAAAGAAGTAAGAAAGAAGTAAGAAAGAAAGAAGAAAGAAAGAAGAAAGAAAGAAGAAAGAGAGAAGAAAGAGAGAAGAAAGAAAGAAGAAAGAAAGAAGTAAGACTGAAGTAAGAAAGAAGTAAGAAAGAGTAAGAAAGAAGTAAGAAGGAATGAAGAAAGAAGTAAGAAAGAAGTAAGAAAGATGTAAGAAAGAAGTAAGAAAGAAAGAAGAAAGAAGTAAGAAAGAAGTAAGAAAGAAGTTAGAAAGAAGTAATAAAGAAGTAAGAAAGAAGAAAGAAAGAAGAAAGAAAGAAGTAAGAAAGAAGTAAGAAAGAATGAAGAAAGAAGTAAGAAAGAAGTAAGAAAGAAGTAAGAAAGAAGTAAGAAAGAAGAAAAAAGAAGTTAGAAAGAAGTAAGAAAGAAGTAAGAAGGAAGTAAGAAAGACGAAAGAAAGAAGTAAGAAAGAAGAAAGAAAGAAAGAAGAAAGAAGTAAGAAAGAAGTAAGAAAGAAGTAAGAAAGAAGTAAGAAAAAGTAAGAAAGAAGTAATAAAGAAAGAAGAAAGAAGTAAGAAAGAAGTAAGAAAGAAGAAAGAAAGAAGTAAGAAAGAAGTAAGAAAGAAGTAAGAAAGAAGTAAGAAAGAAGTAAGAAAGAAAGAAGTAAGAAAGAAGTAAGAATGAAGTACGAAAGAAGTAAGAAAGAAAGAAGAAAGAAAGAAGAAATAAAGAAGAAAAAAGAAGTTAGAAAGAAGTAAGAAAGAAGTAAGAAAGAAGTAAGAAATAATTAAGAAGGAGAGAAGAAAGAAAGAAGAAAGAAAGAATTAAGAAAGAAGTATGAAAGAAGTAAGAAAGAAGTAAGAAGGAAAGAAGTAAGAAAGAAGTAAGAAAGAAGTAAGAAAGAAAGAAGAAAGAAAGAAGAAAGAATGAATTTAGAAAGAAGAAAGAAAGAATTAAGAAAGAAGTATGAAAGAAGTAAGAAAGAAGAAAGAAAGAAGTAAGATAGAAGAAAGAAAGAAGTAAGAAAGAAGTAAGAAAGAAAGAAGAAAGAAATAGGAAAGAAGTACGAAAGAAGTAAGAAAGAAGTAAGAAAGAAGTAAGAAAGAAGTAAGAAAGAAAGAAGAAAGAAAGAAGAAAGAAAGAAGTTAGAAAGTAGTAAGAAAGAAGTAAGAAGAAGTTAGAAATAAGTAAGAAAGAAGTAAGAAAGAAGTAAGAAAGAAGTAAGAAAGAATTAAGAAAGAAAGAAGAAAGAAAGAAGAATGAAAGAATTTAGAAAGAAGTAGGAAAGAAGTAAGAAAGAAGTTAGAAAGAAGTAAGAAATAAGTAAGAAAGAAGAAAGAAAGAAGTAAGAAAGAAGTAAGAAAGAAGTAAGAAAGAAGTAAGAAAGAAGAAAGAAAGAAAGAATAAAGAAGTAAGAAAGAAGAAAGAAAGAAGTAAGAAACAATTAAGAAAGAAGAAAGAGAGAAGTAAGAAAGAAGTACGAAAGAAGTAATAAAGAAGTAAGAAAGAAGAAAGAAAGAAGTAAGAAAGAAGAAAGAAAGAAGAAAGAAACAAAGAAGAAAGAAAGAAGAAAGAAAGAAGAAAGAAAGAAGTTACAAAGAAGTAAGAAAGAAGTAAGAAAGAAGTATGAAAGAAGTAAGAAAAAGTAAGAAAGAAGTAAGAAAGAAAGAAGAAAGAAGTAAGAAAGAAGTAAGAAAGAAGAAAGAAAGAAGTAAGAAAGAAGTAAGAAAGAAGTAAAAAAGAAGTAAGAAAAAAAGAAGTAAGAAAGAAGTAAGAAAGAAGTACGAAAGAAGTAAGAAAGAAAGAAGAAAGAAAGAAGTAAGAAAGAAGAAAAAAGAAGTTAGAAAGAAGTAAGAAAGCAGTAAGAAGGAAGTAAGAAAGAAGAAAGAAGTAAGAAAGAAGAAAGAAAGAAAGAAGAAAGAAGTAAGAAAGAAATAAGAAAGAAGTAAGAAAGAAGTAAGAAAAAAGTAAGAAAGAAGTAAGAAAGAAGTAAGAAGTAATGAAGAAAGAAGTGAGAAAGAAGTAAGAAAGAAGTAAGAAAAAGTAAGAAAGAAGTAAGAAAGAAAGAAGAAAGAAGTGAGAAAGAAGTACGAAAGAAGTAAGAAAGAAAGAAGAAAGAAAGAAGAAAGAAAGAAGAAAAAAGAAGTTAGAAAGAAGTAAGAAAGAAGTAAGAAAGAAGTAAGAAATAATTAAGAAGGAGAGAAGAAAGAAAGAAGAAAGAAAGAATTAAGAAAGAAGTATGAAAGAAGTAAGAAAGAAGTAAGAAAGAAAGAAGTAAGAAAGAAGTAAGAAAGAAGTAAGAAAGAAAGAAGAAAGAAAAAAGAAAGAATGAAGTTAGAAAGAAGTAAGAAAGAAGTAAGAAAGAAAGAATTAAGAAAGAAGTAAGAAAGATGAAAGAAAGAAGTAAGAAAGAAGAAAGGAAGAAGTAAGAAAGAAGTAAGAAAGAAGTAAGAAAGAAGAAAGAAAGAAGAAAGAAACAAAGAAGAAAGAAAGAAGAAAGAAGAAAGAAAGAAGTTACAAAGAAGTAAGAAAGAAGTAAGAAAGAAGTAAGAAAATAGTTAGAAAGAAGTAAGAAAGAAGTAAGAAAGAAAGAAGTAAGAAAGAAGTAAGAAAGAAGTAAGAAAGAAAGAAGGAAGAAAGAAGAAAGAAAGAAGTTAGAAAGAAGTAAGAAAGAAGTAAGAAAGAAGTTAGAAAGAAGTAAGAAAGACGTAAGAAAGAAGTAAGAAAGAAGTAAGAAAGAAGAAAGAAAGAAAGAAGAAAGAAGTAAGAAAGAAATAAGAAAAAGTAAGAAAGAAGTAAGAAGGAAGTACGAAAGAAGTAAGAAAGAAGTAAGAAAGAAAGAAGTAAGAAAGAAGTAAGAAAGAAGTAAGAAAGAAAGAAGAAAGAAAGAAGAAAAAAGAAGTTAGAAAGAAGTTAGAAAGAAGTAAGAAAGAAGAAAGAAGTAAGAAAGAAGAAAGATGTTAGAAAGAAGTAAGAAAGAAGTAAGAAAGAAGTAAGAAAGAAGTAAGAAAGAAGTAAGAAAGAAAGAAGAACGTAGTAAGAAAGAAGTAAGAAAGATATAAGAAAGTAGTATAGAAAGAAAGAAGTAAGAAAGAAGTAAGAAAGAAAGAAGAAAGAAAGAAGAAAGAAAGAAGTTAGAAAGTAGTAAGAAAGAAGTAAGAAGAAGTTAGAAATAAGTAAGAAAGAAGTAAGAAAGAAGTAAGAAAGAAGTAAGAAAGAAGTAAGAAAGAAAGAAGAAAGAAAGAAGAATGAAAGAATTTAGAAAGAAGTAGGAAAGAAGTAAGAAAGAATTTAGAAAGAAGTAAGAAATAAGTAAGAAAGAAGTAAGAAAGAAGTAAGAAAGAAGTAAGAAAGAAGTAAGAAAGAAGTAAGAAAGAAGAAAGAAAGTAAGAATAAAGAAGTAAGAAAGAAGAAATAAAGAAGTAAGAAAGAAGAAAGAAAGAAAGAATAAAGAAGTAAGAAAGAAGAAAGAAAGAAGTAAGAAACAATTAAGAAAGAAGAAAGAGAGAAGTAAGAAAGAAGTACGAAAGAAGTAATAAAGAAGTAAGAAAGAAGAAAGAAAGAAGTAAGAAAGAAGTAAGAAAGAAGTAAGAAAGAAGTAAGAAAGAAGTAAGAAAAAAGTAAGAAAGAAAGAAGTAAGAAAGAAATAAGTAAGAAGTTAGAAGTTGGAAAGAATTTACAAATAAGAAAGAAAGAAGAAAGAAGAAGAAAGAAAGAAAGAAGTAAGAAAGAAGTAAGAAAGAAGTAAGAAAGAAGTAAGAAAGAAGTAAGAAAGAAAGAAGAAAGAAAGAAGAAAGAAAGAAGAAAGAGAGAAGAAAGAGAGAAGAAAGAAAGAAGAAAGAAAGAAGTAAGACTGAAGTAAGAAAGAAGTAAGAAAGAGTAAGAAAGAAGTAAGAAGGAATGAAGAAAGAAGTAAGAAAGAAGTAAGAAAGAAGTAAGAAAGATGTAAGAAAGAAGTAAGAAAGAAAGAAGAAAGAAGTAAGAAAGAAGTAAGAAAGAAGTTAGAAAGAAGTAAGAAAGAAGTAAGAAAGAAGAAAGAAAGAAGAAAGAAAGAAGTAAGAAAGAAGTAAGAAAGAATGAAGAAAGAAGTAAGAAAGAAGTAAGAAAGAAGTAAGAAAGAAGTAAGAAAGAAGAAAAAAGAAGTTAGAAAGAAGTAAGAAAGAAGTAAGAAGGAAGTAAGAAAGACGAAAGAAAGAAGTAAGAAAGAAGAAAGAAAGAAAGAAGAAAGAAGTAAGAAAGAAGTAAGAAAGAAGAGAGAAAGAAGTAAGAAAAAGTAAGAAAGAAGTAATAAAGAAAGAAGAAAGAAGTAAGAAAGAAAGAAGTAAGAAAGAAGTAAGAAAGAAGTACGAAAGAAGTAAGAAAGAAAGAAGAAAGAAAGAAGAAATAAAGAAGAAAAAAGAAGTTAGAAAGAAGTAAGAAAGAAGTAAGAAAGAAGTAAGAAATAATTAAGAAGGAGAGAAGAAAGAAAGAAGAAAGAAAGAATTAAGAAAGAAGTATGAAAGAAGTAAGAAAGAAGTAAGAAGGAAAGAAGTAAGAAAGAAGTATGAAAGAAGTAAGAAAGAAGTAAGAAAGAAGTAAGAAAGAAGTAAGAAAGTAGTAAGAAAGAAGTAAGAAAGAAAGAAGTAAGAAAGAAGTAAGAAAGAAAGAAGTAAGAAAGAAGTAAGAAAGAAAGAAGAAAGAAAGAAGAAAGAAAGAACAAAGAAAGAAGAAAGAAAGAAAAAAGAAAGAAAGAATTAAGAAAGAAGTAAGAAAGAAGTAAGAAAGAAAGAAGAAGGAAGGAAGAAAGAAGAAAGAAAGAAAGAAACAATGAAAGAAGTAAGAAAGAAGTAAGAACTAAGAAAGAAGTAAGAAAGAATTTAGAAAGAAGTTAGAAAGAAGTAAGAAAGAAGACAGAAAGAAAGAAGTAAGAAAGAAATAAGAAAGAAGTTAGAAAGAAGTTAGAAAGAATTTAGAAATAAGAAGGAAAGAAGAAAGCAAGAAGAAAGAAAGAAAGAAGTAAGAAAGAAGTAAGAAAGAAGTAAGAAAGAAGTAAGAAAGAAAGAAGAAAGAAGTAAGAAAGAAGTAAGAAAGAAGTAAGAAAGAAGTAAGAAAGAAGTAAGAAAGAAGAAAGAAAGAAGAAAGAATTAAGAAAGAAGTAAGAAAGAAGTAAGAGGGAAGTAAGAAAGAAGGAAGGAAGAAGTAAAAAGAAGTAAGAAGGAAGTAAGAAAGAAGTAAGAAAGAAGTAAGAAAGAAAGAAGTAAGAAAGAAGTAAGAAAGAAAGAAGAAAGAAAGAAGAAAGAAAGAAGAAAAAAGAAGTTAGAAAGAAGTTAGAAATAAGTAAGAAAGAAGAAAGAAGTAAGAAAGAAGAAAGAAAGAAGTAAGAAAGAAGAAAGAAAGAAGTAAGAAAGAAGTAAGAAAGAAGTAAGAAAGAATTAAGAAAGAAAGAAGAAAGAAAGAAGAAATAAAGAAGAAAGAAAGAAGTTAGAAAGAAGTTAGAAAGAAGTAAGAAAGAAGTAAAAAAAATGTTAGAAAGAAGTAAGAAAGAAGTAAGAAAGAATTAAGAAAGAAGTAAGAAAGAAGTAAGAAAGAAGTAAGAAAGAAGTAAGAAAGAAGTAAGAAAGAAAGAAGAAAGTAGTAAGAAAGAAGTAAGAAAGAAGTAAGAAAGAAGTAAGAAAGATAGAAGAAAGAAGTAAGAAAGAGGTAAGAAAGAATTAAGAAAGAAGTAAGAAAGAAGAAAGAAAGAAGAAAGAAGAAAGAAAGAAGTAAGAAAGAAGTAAGAAAGAAGTAAGAAAGAAGAAAGAAAGAAAGAAGAAAGAAGTAAGAAAGAAGTAAGAAAGAAATAAGAAAGAAGTAAGAAAGAAGTAAGAAGGAAGTACGAAAGAAGTGAGAAAGAAGTAAGAAAGAAAGAAGTAAGAAAGAAGTAAGAATGAAGTAAGAAAGAAAGAAGAAAGAAAGACGAAAAAAGAAGTTAGAAAGAAGTTAGAAAGAAGTAAGAAAGAAGAAAGAAGTAAGAAAGAAGAAAGATGTTAGAAAGAAGTAAGAAACAAGTAAGAAAGAAGTAAGAAAGAAGTAAGAAAGAAAGAAGAAAGTAGTAAGAAAGAAGTTAGAAAGTAGTAAGAAAGAAGTAAGAAGAAGTTAGAAAGAAGTAAGAAAGAAGTAAGAAAGAAGTAAGAAAGAAGTAAGAAAGAAAGAAGAAAGAAAGAAGAATGAAAGAATTTAGAAAGAAGTAGGAAAGAAGTAAGAAAGAAGTTAGAAAGAAGTAAGAAATAAGTAAAAAGAAGTAAGAAAGAAGTAAGAAAGAAGTAAGAAAGAAAGAATAATGAAGTAAGAAAGAAGAAAGAAAGAAGTAAGAAACAATTAAGAAAGAAGAAAGAGAGAAGTAAGAAAGAAGTACGAAAGAAGTAATAAAGAAGTAAGAAAGAAGAAAGAAAGAAGTAAGAAAGAAGAAAGAAAGAAGAAAGAAACAAAGAGGAAAGAGAGAAGAAAGAAGGAAGAAAGAAGTTAAAAAGAAGTAAGAAAGAAGTAAGAAAATAGTTAGAAAGAAGTAAGAAAGAAGTAAGAAAGAAAGAAGTAAGAAAGAAAGAAGGAAGAAAGAAGAAAGAAAGAAGTTAGAAAGAAGTAAGAAAGAAGTAAGAAAGAAGTAAGAAAGAAGTAAGAAATAAGTAAGAAAAAAGTAAGAAAGAAAGAAGTAAGAAAGAAATAAGAAAGAAGTTAGAAAGAAGTTGGAAAGAATTTACAAATAAGAAAGAAAGAAGAAAGAAGAAGAAAGAAAGAAAGAAGTAAGAAAGAAGTAGGAAAGAAGTAAGAAAGAAAGAAGAAAGAAAGAAGAAAGAAAGAAGAAAGAGAGAAGAAAGAGAAGAAAGAAAGAAGAAAGAAAGAAGTAAGATTGAAGTAAGAAAGAAGTAAGAAAGAGTAAGAAAGAAGTAAGAAGTAATGAAGAAAGAAGTAAGAAAGAAGTAAGAAAGAAGTAAGAAAGAAAGAAGTAAGAAAGAAGTAAGAAAGAAGTACGAAAGAAGTAAGAAAGAAAGAAGAAAGAAAGAAGAAATAAAGAAGAAAAAAGAGGTTAGAAAGAAGTAAGAAAGAAGTAAGAAAGAAGTAAGAAATAATTAAGAAGGAGAGAAGAAAGAAAGAAGAAAGAAAGAATTAAGAAAGAAGTATGAAAGAAGTAAGAAAGAAGTAAGAAGGAAAGAAGTAAGAAAGAAGTAAGGAAGAAGTAAGAAAGAAAGAAGAAAGAAAGAAGAAAGAATGAATTTAGAAAGAAGAAAGAAAGAATTAAGAAAGAAGTATGAAATAAGTAAGAAAGAAGAAAGAAAGAAGTAAGATAGAAGAAAGAAAGAAGTAAGAAAGAAGTAAGAAAGAAAGAAGAAAGAAATAGGAAAGAAGTACGAAAGAAGTAAGAAAGAAGTAAGAAAGAAGTAAGAAAGAAGTAAGAAAGAAAGAAGAAAGTAGTAAGAAAGAAGTAAGAAAGATATAAGAAAGTAGTATAGAAAGAAAGAAGTAAGAAAGAAGTAAGAAAGAAAGAAGAAAGAAAGAAGAAAGAAAGAAGTTAGAAAGTAGTAAGAAAGAAGTAAGAAGAAGTTAGAAATAAGTAAGAAAGAAGTAAGAAAGAAGTAAGAAAGAAGTAAGAAAGAATTAAGAAAGAAAGAAGAAAGAAAGAAGAATGAAAGAATTTAGAAATAAGTAGGAAAGAAGTAAGAAAGAAGTTAGAAAGAAGTAAGAAATAAGTAAGAAAGAAGTAAGAAAGAAGTAAGAAAGAAGTAAGAAAGAAGTAAGAAAGAAGTAAGAAAGAAGAAAGAAAGAAAGAATAAAGAAGTAAGAAAGAAGAAAGAAAGAAGTAAGAAAGAAGAAAGAAAGAAGAAAGAAACAAAGAAGAAAGAAAGAAGAAAGAAAGAAGTTACAAAGAAGTAAGAAAGAAGTAAGAAAGAAGTATGAAAGAAGTAAGAAAAAGTAAGAAAGAAGTAAGAAAGAAAGAAGAAAGAAGTAAGAAAGAAGTAAGAAAGAAGAAAGAAAGAAGTAAGAAAGAAGTAAGAAAGAAGTAAAAAAGAAGTAAGAAAAAAAGAAGTAAGAAAGAAGTAAGAAAGAAGTACGAAAGAAGTAAGAAAGAAAGAAGAAAGAAAGAAGTAAGAAAGAAGAAAAAAGAAGTTAGAAAGAAGTAAGAAAGCAGTAAGAAGGAAGTAAGAAAGAAGAAAGAAGTAAGAAAGAAGAAAGAAAGAAAGAAGAAAGAAGTAAGAAAGAAATAAGAAAGAAGTAAGAAAGAAGTAAGAAAAAAGTAAGAAAGAAGTAAGAAAGAAGTAAGAAGTAATGAAGAAAGAAGTAAGAAAGAAGTAAGAAAGAAGTAAGAAAGAAGTAAGAAAGAAGTAAGAAAAAGTAAGAAAGAAGTAAGAAAGAAAGAAGAAAGAAGTAAGAAAGAAGTACGAAAGAAGTAAGAAAGAAAGAAGAAAGAAAGAAGAAAGAAAGAAGAAAAAAGAAGTTAGAAAGAAGTAAGAAAGAAGTAAGAAAGAAGTAAGAAATAATTAAGAAGGAGAGAAGAAAGAAAGAAGAAAGAAAGAATTAAGAAAGAAGTATGAAAGAAGTAAGAAAGAAGTAAGAAAGAAAGAAGTAAGAAAGAAGTAAGAAAGAAGTAAGAAAGAAAGAAGAAAGAAAAAAGAAAGAATGAAGTTAGAAAGAAGTAAGAAAGAAGTAAGAAAGAAAGAATTAAGAAAGAAGTAAGAAAGATGAAAGAAAGAAGTAAGAAAGAAGAAAGGAAGAAGTAAGAAAGAAGTAAGAAAGAAGTAAGAAAGAAGAAAGAAAGAAGAAAGAAACAAAGAAGAAAGAAAGAAGAAAGAAGAAAGAAAGAAGTTACAAAGAAGTAAGAAAGAAGTAAGAAAGAAGTAAGAAAATAGTTAGAAAGAAGTAAGAAAGAAGTAAGAAAGAAAGAAGTAAGAAAAAAGTAAGAAAGAAGTAAGAAAGAAAGAAGGAAGAAAGAAGAAAGAAAGAAGTTAGAAAGAAGTAAGAAAGAAGTAAGAAAGAAGTTAGAAAGAAGTAAGAAAGACGTAAGAAAGAAGTAAGAAAGAAGTAAGAAAGAAGAAAGAAAGAAAGAAGAAAGAAGTAAGAAAGAAGTAAGAAAGAAATAAGAAAAAGTAAGAAAGAATTAAGAAGGAAGTACGAAAGAAGTAAGAAAGAAGTAAGAAAGAAAGAAGTAAGAAAGAAGTAAGAAAGAAGTAAGAAAGAAAGAAGAAAGAAAGAAGAAAAAAGAAGTTAGAAAGAAGTTAGAAAGAAGTAAGAAAGAAGAAAGAAGTAAGAAAGAAGAAAGATGTTAGAAAGAAGTAAGAAAGAAGTAAGAAAGAAGTAAGAAAGAAGTAAGAAAGAAGTAAGAAAGAAAGAAGAAAGAAAGAAGAATGAAAGAATTTAGAAAGAAGTAGGAAAGAATTTAGAAAGAAGTAGGAAAGAGGTAAGAAAGAAGAAAGAAAGAAGTAAGAAACAATTAAGAAAGAAGAAAGAGAGAAGTAAGAAAGAAGTACGAAAGAAGTAATAAAGAAGTAAGAAAGAAGAAAGAAAGAAGTAAGAAAGAAGAAAGAAAGAAAGAATAAAGAAGTAAGAAAGAAGAAAGAAAGAAGTAAGAAACAATTAAGAAAGAAGAAAGAGAGAAGTAAGAAAGAAGTACGAAAGAAGTAATAAAGAAGTAAGAAAGAAGAAAGAAAGAAGAAAGAAAGAAGTAAGAAAGAAGTAAGAAAGAATGAAGAAAGAAGTAAGAAAGAAGTAAGAAAGAAGTAAGAAAGAAGTAAGAAAGAAGAAAAAAGAAGTTAGAAAGAAGTAAGAAAGAAGTAAGAAGGAAGTAAGAAAGATGAAAGAAAGAAGTAAGAAAGAAGAAAGAAAGAAAGAAGAAAGAAGTAAGAAAGAAGTAAGAAAGAAGTAAGAAAGAAGTAAGAAAAAGTAAGAAAGAAGTAATAAAGAAAGAAGAAAGAAGTAAGAAAGAAGTAAGAAAGAAGAAAGAAAGAAGTAAGAAAGAAGTAAGAAAGAAGTAAGAAAGAAGTAAGAAAGAAGTTAGAAAGAAGTAAGAAAGAAGTAAGAAAGAAGAAAGAAAGAAGAAAGAAAGAAGTAAGAAAGAAGTAAGAAAGAATGAAGAAAGAAGTAAGAAAGAAGTAAGAAAGAAGTAAGAAAGAAGTAAGAAAGAAGAAAAAAGAAGTTAGAAAGAAGTAAGAAAGAAGTAAGAAGGAAGTAAGAAAGATGAAAGAAAGAAGTAAGAAAGAAGAAAGAAAGAAAGAAGAAAGAAGTAAGAAAGAAGTAAGAAAGAAGTAAGAAAAAGTAAGAAAGAAGTAATAAAGAAAGAAGAAAGAAGTAAGAAAGAAGTAAGAAAGAAGAAAGAAAGAAGTAAGAAAGAAGTAAGAAAGAAGTAAGAAAGAAGTAAGAAAGAAGTAAGAAAGAAAGAAGTAAGAAAGAAGTAAGAAAGAAGTACGAAAGAAGTAAGAAAGAAAGAAGAAAGAAAGAAGATATAAAGAAGAAAAAAGAAGTTAGAAAGAAGTAAGAAAGAAGTAAGAAAGAAGTAAGAAAGAAGTAAGAAATAATTAAGAAGGAGAGAAGAAAGAAAGAAGAAAGAAAGAATTAAGAAAGAAGTATGAAAGAAGTAAGAAAGAAGTAAGAAGGAAAGAAGTAAGAAAGAAGTAAGAAAGAAAGAAGAAAGAAAGAAGAAAGAATGAATTTAGAAAGAAGAAAGAAAGAATTAAGAAAGAAGTATGAAAGAAGTAAGAAAGAAGAAAGAAAGAAGTAAGATAGAAGAAAGAAAGAAGTAAGAAAGAAGTAAGAAAGAAAGAAGAAAGAAATAAGAAAGAAGTACGAAAGAAGTAAGAAAGAAGTAAGAAAGAAAGAAGTAAGAAAGAAGTAAGAAAGAAGTAAGAAAGAAGATGGAAAGAAGTAAGAAAGAAGTAAGAAAGAAGTAAGAAAGACATAAGAAAGAAAGAAGAAAGAAGTAAGAAAGAAGTAAGAAAGAAGTATGAAAGAAGTAAGAAAGAAGTAAGAAAGAAGTAAGAAAGAAGTAAGAAAGAAGTAAGAAAGAAAGAAGTAAGAAAGAAGTAAGAAAGAAAGAAGTAAGAAAGAAGTAAGAAAGAAAGAAGAAAGAAAGAAGAAAGAAAGAACAAAGAAAGAAGAAAGAAAGAAAAAAGAAAGAAAGAATTAAGAAAGAAGTAAGAAAGAAGTAAGAAAGAAAGAAGAAGGAAGGACGAAAGAAGAAAGAAAGAAAGAAACAATGAAAGAAGTAAGAAAGAAGTAAGAACTAAGAAAGAAGTAAGAAAGAAGTTAGAAAGAAGTTAGAAAGAAGTAAGAAAGAAGACAGAAAGAAAGAAGTAAGAAAGAAATAAGAAAGAAGTTAGAAAGAAGTTAGAAAGAATTTAGAAATAAGAAGGAAAGAAGAAAGCAAGAAGAAAGAAAGAAAGAAGTAAGAAAGAAGTAAGAAAGAAGTAAGAAAGAAGTAAGAAAGAAAGAAGAAAGAAGTAAGAAAGAAGTAAGAAAGAAGTAAGAAAGAAGTAAGAAAGAAGTAAGAAAGAAGAAAGAAAGAAGAAAGAATTAAGAAAGAAGTAAGAGGGAAGTAAGAAAGAAGGAAGAAAGAAGTAAAAAGAAGTAAGAAGGAAGTAAGAAAGAAGTAAGAAAGAAGTAAGAAAGAAGTAAGAAAGAAAGAAGTAAGAAAGAAGTAAGAAAGAAAGAAGAAAGAAAGAAGAAAGAAAGAAGAAAAAAGAAGTTAGAAAGAAGTTAGAAATAAGTAAGAAAGAAGAAAGAAGTAAGAAAGAAGAAAGAAAGAAGTAAGAAAGAAGAAAGAAAGAAGTAAGAAAGAAGTAAGAAAGAAGTAAGAAAGAATTAAGAAAGAAAGAAGAAAGAAAGAAGTAAGAAAGAAAGAAGAAAGAAGTAAGAAAGAAGTTAGAAAGAAGTAAGAAAGAAGTAAAAAAAATGTTAGAAAGAAGTAAGAAAGAAGTAAGAAAGAATTAAGAAAGAAGTAAGAAAGAAGTAAGAAAGAAGTAAGAAAGAAGTAAGAAAGAAGTAAGAAAGAAAGAAGAAAGTAGTAAGAAAGAAGTAAGAAAGAAGTAAGAAAGAAGTAAGAATGAAATAAGAAAGTAGTAAGAAAGAAAGAAGTAAGAAAGAAGTAAGAAAGAAGTAAGAAAGAAAGAAGAAAGAAGTAAGAAAGAAATAAGAAAGTAGTAAGAAAGAAAGAAGTAAGAAAGAAGTAAGAAAGAAGTAAGAAAGAAAGAATAAAGAAAGAAGAAAGAAAGAAGTTAGAAAGAAGTAAGAAAGAAGTAAAGAAGAAGTTAGAAATAAGTAAGAAAGAAGTAAGAAAGAAGTAAGAAAGAAGTAAGAAAGAAGTAAGAAAGAAAGAAGAAAGAAAGAAGAATGAAAGAAGTTAGAAAGAAGTAGGAAAGAAGTAAGAAAGAAGTTAGAAAGAAGTAAGAAAGAAGAAAGAAAGAAGTAAGAAAGAAGTAAGAAAGAAAGAAGAAAGAAGTAAGAAAGAAGTAAGAAAGAAGTACGAAAGACGTAAGAAAGAAGTAAGAAAGAAAGAAGTAAGCAAGAAGTATGAAAGAAGTAAGAAAGAAGTAAGAAAGAAAGAAGTAAGAAAGAAGTAAGAAAGAAGTTAGAAAGAAGTAAGAAAGAAGTAAGAAATAAGTAATAAAGAATTAAGAAAGAAATGAGAAAGAAAGAAGTAAGAAAGAAGAAAGAAAGAAGAAAGAAAGAAGAAAGAAAGAAGTTAGAAAGAAGTAAGAAAGAAGTAAGAAATAAGTAAGAAAGAATTAAGAAAGAAGTAAGAAAGAAGTAAGAAAGAAGTATGAAAGAAGTAAGAAAGAAGTAAGAAAGAAAGAAGTAAGAAAGAATTAAGAAAGAAGTAAGAAAGAAAGAAGAAAGAAAGAAGAAAGAATGAAGTTAGAAAGAAGTAAGAAATAAATAAGAAAGAAAGAATTAAGAAAGAAGTAAGAAAGAAGAAAGAAAGAAGTAAGAAAGAAGAAAGAAAGAGGTAAGAAAGAAGTAAGAAAGAAAGAAGAAAGAAATAAGAAAGAAGTACGAAAGAAGTAAGAAAGAAGTAAGAAAGAAAGAAGTAAGAAAGAAGTAAGAAAGAAGTAAGAAAGAAGATAGAAAGAAGTAAGAAAGAAGTAAGAAAGAAGTAAGAAAGACGTAAGAAAGAAAGAAGAAAGAAGTAAGAAAGAAGTAAGAAAGAAGTATGAAAGAAGTAAGAAAGAATTAAGAAAGAAAGAAGTAAGAAAGAAGTAAGAAAGAAGTAAGAAAGAAAGAAGAAAGAAAGAAGAAAGAAAGAAGAAAGAAAGAAGAAAGAAAGAAAAAAGAAAGAAAGAAATAAGAAAGAAGTAAGAAAGAAGTAAGAAAGAAAGAAGAAGGAAAGAAGAAAGAAGAAAGAAAGAAAGAAACAATGAAAGAAGTAAGAAAGATGTAAGTAAGTAAGAAAGAAGAAAGAAAGAAGAAAGAAAGAAGAAAGAGAGAAGAAAGAGAGAAGAAAGAAAGAAGAAAGAAAGAAGAATGAAGTAAGAAAGAAGTAAGAAAGAGTAAGAAAGAAGTAAGAAGGAATGAAGAAAGAAGTAAGAAAGAAGTAAGAAAGAAGTAAGAAAGATGTAAGAAAGAAGTAAGAAAGAAAGAAATAAGAAATAAGAAAGAAGTAAGAAAGAAGTAAGAAAGAAGTAAGAAAGAAGAAAAAAGAAGTTAGAAAAAAGTAAGAAAGAAGTAAGAAGGAAGTAAGAAAGAAGAAAGAAAGAAGTAAGAAAGAAGAAAGAAAGAAAGAAGAAAGAAGTAAGAAAGAAGTAAGAAAGGAGTAAGAAAAAAGTAAGAAAGAAGTAAGAAAGAAGTAAGAAGTAATGAAGAAAGAAGTAATAAAGAAGTAATAAAGAAGTAATAAAGAAGTAATAAAGAAGTAAGAAAGAAGTAAGAAAAAGTAAGAAAGAAGTAAGAAAGAAAGAAGAAAGAAGTAAGAAAGAAGTAAGAAAGAAGTAAGAAAGAAAGAAGAAAGAAGTAAGAAAGAAGTAAGAAAGAATTAAGAAAGAAGTAAGAAAGAAGTAAGAAAGAAATAAGAAAGTAGTAAGAAAGAAAGAAGTAAGAAAGAAGTAAGAAAGAAGTAAGAAAGAAGTAAGAAAGAAAGAAGAAAGAAAGAAGAATGAAAGAAGTTAGAAAGAAGTAGGAAAGAAGTAAGAAAGAAGTAAGAAAGAGTAAGAAAGAAGTAAGAAGGAATGAAGAAATAAGTAAGAAATAAGTAAGAAAGAAGTAAGAAAGATGTAAGAAAGAAGTAAGAAAGAAAGAAGAAAGAAGTAAGAAAGAAGTAAGAAAGAAGTAAGAAAGAGGAAAAAAGAAGTTAGAAAGAAGTAAGAAAGAAGGAAGAAGGAAGTAAGAAAGAAGAAAGAAAGAAGTAAGAAAGAAGAAAGAAAGAAAGAAGAAAGAAGTAAGAAAGAAGTAAGAAAGAAGTAAGAAAGAAGTAAGAAAAAAGTAAGAAAGAAGTAAGAAAGAAGTAAGAAGTAATGAAGAAAGAAGTAGGAAAGAAGTAAGAAAGAACTAAGAAAGAAGTAAGAAAGAAGTAAGAAAGAAGTAAGAAAAAGTAAGAAAGAAGTAAGAAAGAAGAAAGAAGTAAGAAAGAAGTAAGAAGCAAGTAAGAAAGAAGAAAGAAAGAAGAAAGAAAGAAGTAAGAAAGATGTAAGAAAGAAGTACAAAAGAAAGAAGAAAGAAAAAAGAAAGAATGAAGTTAGAAAGAAGTAAGAAAGAAGTAAGAAAGAAAGAATTAAGAAAGAAGTAAGAAAGATGAAAGAAAGAAGTAAGAAATAAGAAAGGAAGAAGTAAGAAAGAAGTAAGAAAGAAGTAAGAAAGAAGAAAGAAAGAAGAAAGAAACAAAGAAGAAAGAAAGAAGAAAGAAGAAAGAAAAAGTTACAAAGAAGTAAGAAAGAAGTAAGAAAGAAGTAAGAAAATAGTTAGAAAGAAGTAAGAAAGAAGTAAGAAAGAAAGAAGTAAGAAAGAAGTAAGAAAGAAGAAAGAAAGAAAGAAGAAAGAAGTAAGAAAGAAGTAAGAAAAAAATAAGAAAAAGTAAGAAAGAAGTAAGAAGGAAGTACGAAAGAAGTAAGAAAGAAGTAAGAAAGAAAGAAGTAAGAAAGAAGTAAGAAAGAAGTAAGAAATAAAGAAGAAAGAAAGAAGAAAAAAGAAGTTAGAAAGAAGTTAGAAAGAAGTAAGAAAGAAGAAAGAAGTAAGAAAGAAGAAAGATGTTAGAAAGAAGTAAGAAAGAAGTAAGAAAGAAGTAAGAAAGAAGTAAGAAAGAAGTAAGAAAGAAAGAAGAAAGTAGTAAGAAAGAAGTAAGAAAGATATAAGAAAGTAGTATAGAAAGAAAGAAGTAAGAAAGAAGTAAGAAAGAAGTAAGAAAGAAAGAAGAAAGAAAGAAGAAAGAAAGAAGTTAGAAAGTAGTAAGAAAGAAGTAAGAAGAAGTTAGAAATAAGTAAGAAAGAAGTAAGAAAGAAGTAAGAAAGAAGTAAGAAAGAAGTAAGAAAGAAAGAAGAAAGAAAGAAGAATGAAAGAATTTAGAAAGAAGTAGGAAAGAAGTAAGAAAGAAGTTAGAAAGAAGTAAGAAATAAGTAAGAAAGAAGTAAGAAAGAAGTAAGAAAGAAGTAAGAAAGAAGTAAGAAAGAAGTAAGAAAGAAGAAAGAAAGAAAGAATAAAGAAGTAAGAAAGAAGAAAGAAAGAAGTAAGAAACAATTAAGAAAGAAGAAAGAGAGAAGTAAGAAAGAAGTACGAAAGAAGTAATAAAGAAGTAAGAAAGAAGAAAGAAAGAAGTAAGAAAGAAGAATGAAAGAAGAAAGAAACAAAGAAGAAAGAAAGAAGAAAGAAAGAAGAAAGAAAGAAGTTACAAAGAAGTAAGAAAGAAGTCAGAAAGAAGTAAGAAAATAGTTAGAAAGAAGTAAGAAAGAAGTAAGAAAGAAAGAAGTAAGAAAAAAGTAAGAAAGAAGTAAGAAAGAAAGAAGGAATAAAGAAGAAAGAAAGAAGTTAGAAAGAAGTAAGAAAGAAGTAAGAAAGAAGTTAGAAAGAAGTAAGAAAGAAGTAAGAAAGAAGTAAGAAAGAAGTAAGAAATAAGTAAGAAAAAAGTAAGAAAGAAAGAAGTAAGAAAGAAATAAGTAAGAAGTTAGAAAGAAGTTGGAAAGAATTTACAAAAAAGAAAGAAAGTAGAAAGAAGAAGAAAGAAAGAAAGAAGTAAGAAAGAAGTAAGAAAGAAGTAAGAAAGAAGTAAGAAAGAAAGAAGAAAGAATGAAGAAAGAAAGAAGAAAGAGAGAAGAAAGAGAGAAGAAAGAAAGAAGAAAGAAAGAAGTAAGACTGAAGTAAGAAAGAAGTAAGAAAGAGTAAGAAAGAACTAAGAAGGAATGAAGAAAGAAGTAAGAAAGAAGTAAGAAAGATGTAAGAAAGAAGTAAGAAAGATAGAAGGAAGAAGTAAGAAAGAAGTTAGAAAGAAGTAAGAAGGAAGTAAGAAAGAAGAAAGAAAGAAGAAAGAAAGAAGAAAGAAAGAAGTAAGAAAGAAGTAAAAAAGAATGAAGAAAGAAGTAAGAAAGAAGTAAGAAAGAAGTAAGAAAGAAGTAAGAAAGAAGAAAAAAGAAGTTAGAAAGAAGTAAGAAAGAAGTAAGAAGGAAGTAAGAAAGACGAAAGAAAGAAGTAAGAAAGAAGAAAGAAAGAAAGAAGAAAGAAGTAAGAAAGAAGTAAGAAAGAAGTAAGAAGTAAGAAAAAGTAAGAAAGAAGTAATAAAGAAAGAAGAAAGAAGTAAGAAAGAAGTAAGAAAGAAGAAAGAAAGAAGTAAGAAAGAAGTAAGAAAGAAGTAAGAAAGAAGTAAGAAAGAAGTAAGAAAGAAAGAAGTAAGAAAGAAGTAAGAAAGAAGTACGAAAGAAGTAAGAAAGAAAGAAGAAAGAAAGAAGAAAGAAGGAAGAAAAAAGAAGTTAGAAAGAAGTAAGAAAGAAGTAAGAAAGAAGTAAGAAATAATTAAGAAGGAGAGAAGAAAGAAAGAAGAAAGAAAGAATTAAGAAAGAAGTATTAAAGAAGTAAGAAAGAAGTAAGAAGGAAAGAAGTAAGAAAGAAGTAAGAAAGAAGTAAGAAAGAAAGAAGAAAGAAAGAAGAAAGAATGAATTTAGAAAGAAGTAAGAAAGAAGTAAGAAAGAAAGAATTAAGAAAGAAGTAAGAAAGAAGAAAGAAAGAAGTAAGAAAGAAGAAAGAAAGAAGTAAGAAAGAAGTAAGAAAGAAAGAAGAAAGAAATAAGAAAGAAGTACGAAAGAAGTAAGAAAGAAGGAAGTAAGAAAGAAGTAAGAAAGAAGTAAGAAAGAAGATAGAAAGAAGTAAGAAAGAAGCAAGAAAGAAGTAAGAAAGACATAAGAAAGAAAGAAGAAAGAAGTAAGAAAGAAGTAAGAAAGAAGTATGAAAGAAGTAAGAAAGAAGTAAGAAAGAAGTAAGAAAGAAGGATGAAAGAAGTAAGAAAGAAGTAAGAAAGAAGTAAGAAAGAAGTAAGAAAGAAGTAAGAAAGAAGTAAGAAAGAAAGAAGTAAGAAAGAAGTAAGAAAGAAAGAAGTAAGAAAGAAGTAAGAAAGAAAGAAGAAAGAAAGAAGAAAGAAAGAACAAAGAAAGAAGTAAGAAAGAAAGAAGAAGGAAAGAAGAAAGAAGAAAGAAAGAAAGAAACAATGAAAGAAGTAAGAAAGAAGTAAGAACTAAGAAAGAAGTAAGAAAGAAGTTAGAAAGAATTTAGAAAGAAGTAAGAAAGAAGACAGAAAGAAAGAAGTAAGAAAGAAATAAGAAAGAAGTTAGAAAGAAGTTAGAAAGAATTTAGAAATAAGAAGGAAAGAAGAAAGCAAGAAGAAAGAAAGAAAGAAGTAAGAAAGAAGTAAGAAAGAAGTAAGAAAGAAGTAAGAAAGAAAGAAGAAAGAAGTAAGAAAGAAGTAAGAAAGAAGTAAGAAAGAAGTAAGAAAGAAGTAAGAAAGAAGAAAGAAAGAAGAAAGAATTAAGAAAGAAGTAAGAAAGAAGTAAGAGGGAAGTAAGAAAGAAGGAAGAAAGAAGTAAAAAGAAGTAAGAAGGAAGTATGAAAGAAGTAAGAAAGAAGTAAGAAAGAAAGAAGTAAGAAAGAAGTAAGAAAGAAAGAAGAAAGAAAGAAGAAAGAAAGAAGAAAAAAGAAGTTAGAAAGAAGTTAGAAAGAAGTAAGAAAGAAGAAAGAAGTAAGAAAGAAGAAAGAAAGAAGTAAGAAAGAAGAAAGAAAGAAGTAAGAAAGAAGTAAGAAAGAAGTAAGAAAGAATTAAGAAAGAAAGAAGAAAGAAAGAAGAAATGAAGAAGAATGAAAGAAGTTAGAAAGAAGTAGGAAAGAAGTAAGAAAGAAGTTAGAAAGAAGTAAGAAAGAAGTAAGAAAGAATTAAGAAAGAAGTAAGAAAGAAGTAACAAAGAAGTAAGAAAGAAGTAAGAAAGAAAGAAGAAAGAAAGAAGAATGAAAGAAGTTAGAAAGAAGTAGGAAAGAAGTAAGAAAGAAGTTAGAAAGAAGTAAGAAAGAAGTAAGAAAGAAGTAAGAAAGTAGAAAAAAGAAGTTAGAAAGAAGTAAGAAAGAAGTAAGAAGGAAGTAAGAAAGAAGAAAGAAAGAAGTAAGAAAGAAGAAAGAAAGAAAGAAGAAAGAAGTAAGAAAAAAGTAAGAAAAAAGTAAGAAAGAAGTAAGAAAGAAGTAAGAAGTAATGAAGAAAGAAGTAGGAAAGAAGTAAGAAAGAACTAAGAAAGAAGTAAGAAAGAAGTAAGAAAGAAGTAAGAAAGAAGTAAGAAAAAGTAAGAAAGAAGTAAGAAAGAAAGAAGAAAGAAGTAAGAAAGAAGTAAGAAGGAAGTAAGAAAGAAGAAAGAAAGAAGAAAGAAAGAAATTACAAAGAAGTAAGAAAGACGTAAGAAAGAAGTAAGAAAGTAGTTAGAAAAAAGTAAGAAAGAAGTAAGAAAGAATGAAGAAAAAGTAAGAAAGAAGTAAGAAAGAAGAAAAAAGAAGTTAGAAAGAAGTAAGAAAGAAGTAAGAAAGAAGTAAGAAAGAAGAAAGAAAGAAGTAAGAAAGATGAAAGAAAGAAAGAAGAAAGAAGTAAGAAAGAAGTAAGAAAGAAGTAAGAAAAAAGTAAGAAAGAGGTAAGAAAGAAGTAAGAAGGAATGAAGAAAGACGTAAGAAAGAAGTAAGAAAGAAGTAAGAAAGAAGTAAGAAAGAAGTAAGAAAGAACTAAGAAAGAAGAAAGAAAGAAGTAAGAAAGAAGAAAGAAAGAAGTAAGAAAGAAGTAAGAAAGAAGTAAGAAAAAAGTAAGAAAGAAAGAAGAAAGAAGTAAGAAAGAAGTAAGAAAGAATTAAGAAAGAAGTAAGAAAGAAGAAAGAAAGAATGAAGAAAGAAGTAAGAAAGAAGTACGAAAGAAGTAAGAAAGAAGTAAGAAAGAAAGAAGTAAGAGATAAGTAAGAAAGAAAGAAGTAAGAAAGAAGTAAGAAAGAAGTAAGAAAGAATTAAGAAAGAAAGAAGAAAGAAAGAAGAAATAAAGAAAGAAAGAAGTTAGAAGTAAGTAAGAAAGAGGTAAGAAAGAAGTAAGAAAGATGTTAGAAAGAAGTAAGAAAGAAGTAAGAAAGAATTAAGAAAGAAGTAAGAAAGAAGTAAGAAAGAAGTAAGAAAGAAGTAAGAAAGAAAGAAGAAAGAAGTAAGAAAGAAGTAAGAAAGAAGTAAGAAAGAAGTAAGAAAGAAGTAAGAAAGAAAGAAGAAAGAAAGAAGAATGAAAGAAGTTAGAAAGAAGTAGGAAAGAAGTAAGAAAGAAGTTAGAAAGAAGTTAGAAAGAAGTAAGAAAGAAGAAAGAAAGAAGTAAGAAAGAAGAAAGAAAGAAGAAAGAAAGAAGAAAGAAGTAAGATAGAAGTAAGAAAGTAGTAAGAAAGAAGTAAGAAAGAAAGAAGAAAGAAGTAAGAAAGAAGAAAGAAAGAAGAATGAAGTTAGAAAGAAGAAAGAAAGAAGTAAGAAAGAAGTAAGAAAGAAGTAATAAAGAAGTAAGAAAGAAGAAAAAAGAAATAAGAAAGAATAAAGAAAGAAGAAAGAAACAAAGAAGAAAGAAAGAAGAAAGAAAGAAGAAAGAAAATAGTTACGAAGAAGTAAGAAAGAAGTAAGAAAGAAGTAAGAAAGTCGTTATAAAGAAGTAAGAAAGAAGTAAGAAAGAAAGAAGTAAGAAAGAAGTAAGAAAGAAGTAAGAAAGAAAGAAGAAAGAAAGAAGAAAGAAAGAAGTTAGAAAGAAGTAAGAAAGAAGTAAGAAAGAAGTTAGAAAGAAGGAAGAAAGATGTAAGAAAGTAGGTAAGAAGTAAGAAAGAAAGAAGAAAGAAAGAAGAAAGAAAGAAGAAAGAGAGAAGAAAGAGAGAAGAAAGAAAGAAGAAAGAAAGAAGTAAGAATGAAGTAAGAAAGAAGTAAGAAAGAGTAAGAAAGAAGTAAGAAGGAATGAAGAAAGAAGTAAGAAAGAAGAAAGAAAGAAGTAAGAAAGAAGAATGAAAGAAGAATGAAACAAACAACAAAGAAAGAAGTAAGAAAGAAGTAAGAAAGAAGAAAGAAAGAAGAAAGAAAGAAGAAAGAAAGAAGTAATAAAGAAGTAAGAAAATGAAGAAAGAAGTAATAAGGAAGTAAGAAAGAAGTAAGAAAGAAGTAAGAAAGAAGAAAAAAGAAGTTAGAAAGAAGTAAGAAAGAAGGAAGAAAGAAGTAAGAAAGAAGAAAGAAGTAAGAAAGAAGAAAGAAAGAAAGAAGAAAGAAGTAAGAAAGAAGTAAGAAAGAAGTAAGAAAGAAGTAAGAAAGAAGTAAGAAAGAAGTAAGAAGGAATGAGGAAAGAAGTAAGAAAGAAGTAAGAAAGAAGTAAGAAAGAAGTAAGAAAGAAGTAAGAAAGAAGTAAGAAAGAAGAAAGAAAGAAGTAAGAAAGAAGTAAGAAAGAAGTAAGAAAGAAGTAAGAAAGAAGTACGAAAGAAGTAATAAAGAAGTAAGAAAGAAAGAAGTAAGAAAGAAGTATGAAAGAAGTAAGAGAGAAGTAAGAAAGAAAGAAGTAAGAAAGAAGTAAGAAAGAAGTGAGAAAGAAAGAAGAAAGAATAAAGAAAGAAGTTAGAAAGATGTAAGAAAGAAGTTAGAAAGAAGTTAGAAAGAAGTAAGAAAGCAGTAAGAAAGAAGTAAGAAAGAAGTAAGAAAGAAGTAAGAAAGAAAGAAGTAAGAAAGAAGAAAGGAAGAAGTAAGAAAGAAGAAAGAAAGAAGTAAGAAAGAAGTAAGAAAGAAGTAAGAAAGAAAGAAGAAAGAAAGAAGAAAGAAAGAAGAAAGTAAGAAGTTAGAAAGAAGTTAGAAAGAAGTAAGAAAGAAGTAAGAAAGAAGTTAGAAAGTAGTTAGAAAGAAGTAAGAAAGAAGTAAGAAAGAAGGAAGAAAGAAGTAAGAAAGAAGTAAGAAAGAAAGAAGTAAGAAAGAAGAAAGAAAGAAGTAAGAAAGAAGTAAGAAAGAAAGAAGAAAGAAAGAAGAAAGAAAGAAGAAAGTAAGAAGTTAGAAAGAAGTGAGAGAGAAGTAAGAAAGAAGAAAGAAAGAATTAAGAATGATGTAAGAAAGTAGTACGAAAGAAGTATGAAAGAAGTAAGAAAGAAGTAAGAAAGAAAGAAGTAAGAAAGAAGTAAGAAAGAAGGAAGAAATAAAGAAGAAAGAAAGAAGAAAGAAAGAAGTTAGAAAGAAGTAAGAAAGAAGTAAGAAACAAAGAATTAAGAAAGAAGTATGAAAGAAGTAAGAAAGAAGTAAGAAAGAAAGAAGTAAGAAAGAAGTAAGAAAGAAGAAAGAAGAAAGAAAGAAGAAAGAATTAAGAAAGAAGTAAGAAAGAAGTACGAAAGAATTAAGAAAGAACTAAGAAAGAAAGAAGTAAGAAAGAAGTAAGAAAGAAGTAAGAAAGAAGTATGAAAGAAGTAAGAAAGAAGTAAGAATGAAGTAAGAAAGAAGTAAGAAAGAAGTAAGAAAGAAAGAAGAAAGAAGTAAGAAAGAAGTAAGAAAGAAGTATGAAAGAAGTAAGAAAGAAGTAAGAAAGAAAGAAGTAAGAAAGAAAGAAGTAAGAAAGAAGTAAGAAAGAAGTAAGAAAGAAAGAAGAAAGAAAGAAGAAAGAACGAATAAAGAAAGAAGAAATAAAAAAGAAAGAAAGAATTAAGAAAGAATTAAGAAAGAAGCAAGAAAGAAGTAAGAAAGAAGTAAGAAATAAGTAAGAAAAAAGTAAGAAAGAAAGAAGTAAGAAAGAAATAAGAAAGAAGTTAGAAAGAAGTTAGAAAGAATTTAGAAATAAGAAAGAAAGAAGAAAGAAGAAGAAAGAAAGAAAGAAGTAAGAAAGAAGTAAGAAAGAAGAAAGAAAGAAGTAAGAAAGAAGTAAGAAAGAAGTAAGAAAGAAGTAAGAAAGATGTAAGAAAGAAGTAAGAAAGAAGTAAGAAGGAATGAAGAAGGAATGAAGAAGGAATGAAGAAAGAAGTAAGAAAGAAGTAAGAAAGAAGTAAGAAAGAAGAAAGAAAGAAGTAAGAAAGAAGAAAGAAAGAAGTAAGAAAGAAGTAAGAAAGAAGTAAGAAAGAAGTAAGAAAGAAAGAAGAGAGAAGTAAGAAAGAAGTAAGAAAGAATTAAGAAAGAAGTAAGAAAGAAGAAAGAAAGAAGTAAGAAAGAAGTAAGAAAGAAGTAAGAAAGAAAGAAGAAAGAAGTAAGAAAGAAGTAAGAAAGAAGTACGAAAGACGTACGAAAGAAGTAAGAAAGAAAGAAGTAAGAAAGTAAGAAAGAAGTAAGAAAGAAAGAAGAAAGAAGAAAGAAGTTAGAAAGAAGTAAGAAATAAGAAAGAAAGAAGAAAGAAGAAGAAAGACAGAAAGAAGTAAGAAAGAAGTAAGAAAGAAGTAATAGAGAAGAAAGAAAGAAGTAAGAAAGAAGAAAGAAAGAAGAAAGAAACAAAGAACAAAGAAAGAAGAAAGGAAGAAGAAAGAAAGAAGTTACAAAGAAGTAAGAAAGAAGTAAGAAAGAAGACAGAAAAAAGTTAGAAAGAAGTAAGAAAGAAGTAAGAAAGAAAGAAGTAAGAAAGAAATAAGAAAGAAGTAAGAAAGAAAGAAGAAAGAAAGAAGAAAGAAAGAAGTTAGAAAGAAGTAAGAAAGAAGTAAGAAAGAAGTAAGAAAGAATTAAGAAAGAAGTAAGAAAGAAGAAAGAAAGAAGTAAGAAAGAAGTAAGAAAGAAGTAAGAAAGAAGAAAGAAGTAAGAAAGAAGTAAGAAAGAAGTAAGAAAGAAGTACGAAAGAAGTAAGAAAGAAGTAAGAAAGAAAGAAGTAAGAAAGAGGTAAGAAAGAAGTAAGAAATAAAGAAGAAAGAAAGAAGAAAGAAAGAAGTTAGAAAGAAGTAAGAAAGAAGTAAGAAAGAAGTTAGAATGAAGTAAGAAAGAAGGAAGAAATAAGCAAGAAAGAAGTAAGAAAGAAGTAAGAAATAAGTAAGAAAAAAGTAAGAAAGAAAGAAGTAAGAAAGAAAAAAGAAAGAAGTTAGAAAGAAGTTAGAAAGAATTTAGAAATAAGAAAGAAAGAAGAAAGAAGAAGAAAGAAAGAAAGAAGTAAGAAAGAAGTAAGAAAGAAGTAAGAAAGAAAGAAGAAAGAAAGAAGAAAGAAAGAAGAAAGAGAGAAGAAACAGAGAAGAAAGAAAGAAGAAAGAAGGAAGAAAGAATGAAGTAAGAAAGAAGTAAGAAAGAAGTAAGAAAGAAGTAATAAGTAGTAAGAAAGAACAAAGAAAGAAGTAAGAATGAAGAAAGAAAGAAGTAAGAAAGAAGTAAGAAAGAAGTAAGAAAGAAGTAAGAAAGATGTAAGAAAGAAGTAAGAAAGAAGTAAGAAGGAATGAAGAAGGAATGAAGAAGGAATGAAGAAAGAAGTAAGAAAGAAGTAAGAAAGAAGTAAGAAAGAAGAAAGAAAGAAGTAAGAAAGAAGAAAGAAAGAAGTAAGAAAGAAGTAAGAAAGAAGTAAGAAAGAAGTAAGAAAGAAGTAAGAAAGAAGTAAGAAAGAAGTAAGAAAGAATTAAGAAAGAAGTAAGAAAGAAGAAAGAAAGAAGTAAGAAAGAAGTAAGAAAGAAGTAAGAAAGAAGTAAGAAAGAAAGAAGAAAGAAGTAAGAAAGAAGTAAGAAAGAAGTACGAAAGACGTACGAGAGAAGTAAGAAAGAAAGAAGTAAGAAAGTAATAAAGAAGTAAGAAAGAAAGAAGAAAGAAGAAGAAAGACAGAAAGAAGTAAGAAAGAAGTAAGAAAGAAGTAAGAAAGAAGAAAGAAAGAAGTAAGAAAGAAGAAAGAAAGAAGAAAGACACAAAGAACAAAGAAAGAAGAAAGAAAGAAGAAAGAAAGAAGTTACAAAGAAGTAAGAAAGAAGTAAGAAAGAAGACAGAAAGTAGTTAGAAAGAAGTAAGAAAGAAGTAAGAAAGAAAGAAGTAAGAAAGAAATAAGAAAGAAGTAAGAAAGAAAGAAGAAAGAAAGAAGAAAGAAAGAAGTTAGAAAGAAGTAAGAAAGAAGTAAGAAAGAAAGAAGTAAGAAAGAAATAAGAAAGAAGTAAGAAAGAAAGAAGTAAGAAAGAAAAAAGAAAGAAGTTAGAAAGAAGTTAGAAAGAATTTAGAAATAAGAAAGAAAGAAGAAAGAAGAAGAAAGAAAGAAAGAAGTAAGAAAGAAGTAAGAAAGAAAGAAGAAAGAAAGAAGAAAGAAAGAAGAAAGAGAGAAGAAACAGAGAAGAAAGAAAGAAGAAAGAAAGAAGTAAGAATGAAGTAAGAAAGAAGTAAGAAATAAGTAATAAAGAAGTAAGAAAGAAAGAAGAAAGAAGTAAGAAAGAAGTAAGAAAGAAGTAAGAAAGAAGTAAGAAAGAAGAAAGAAAGAAGAAAGACACAAAGAACAAAGAAAGAAGAAAGAAAGAAGAAAGAAAGAAGTTACAAAGAAGTAAGAAAGAAGTAAGAAAGAAGACAGAAAGTAGTTAGAAAGAAGTAAGAAAGAAGTAAGAAAGAAAGAAGTAAGAAAGAAATAAGAAAGAAGTAAGAAAGAAAGAAGAAAGAAAGAAGAAAGAAAGAAGTTAGAAAGAAGTAAGAAAGAAGTAAGAAAGAAAGAAGTAAGAAAGAAATAAGAAAGAAGTAAGAAAGAAAGAAGTAAGAAAGAAAAAAGAAAGAAGTTAGAAAGAAGTTAGAAAGAATTTAGAAATAAGAAAGAAAGAAGAAAGAAGAAGAAAGAAAGAAAGAAGTAAGAAAGAAGTAAGAAAGAAAGAAGAAAGAAAGAAGAAAGAAAGAAGAAAGAGAGAAGAAACAGAGAAGAAAGAAAGAAGAAAGAAAGAAGTAAGAATGAAGTAAGAAAGAAGTAAGAAATAAGTAATAAAGAAGTAAGAAAGAAAGAAGAAAGAAGTAAGAAAGAAGTAAGAAAGAAGTAAGAAAGAAGTAAGAAAGAAGAAAGAAAGAAGAAAGAAAGAAGAAAGAAAGAAGTAGAAAGAAGCAAGAAAGAATGAAGAAAGAAGTAAGAAAGAAGTAAGAAAGAAGTAAGAAAGAAGTAAGAAAGTAGTAAGAAAGAAGAAAGAAAGAAGTAAGAAAGAAGAAAGAAAGAAGTAAGAAAGAAGTAAGAAAGAAGTAAGAAAGAAGTAAGAAAGATGTAAGAAAGAAGTAAGAAAGAAGTAAGAAGGAATGAAGAAGGAATGAAGAAGGATTGAAGAAAGAAGTAAGAAAGAAGTAAGAAAGAAGTAAGAAAGAAGAAAGAAAGAAAGAAGAAAGAAGTAAGAAAGAAGTAAGAAAGAATTAAGAAAGAAGTAAGAAAGAAGAAAGAAAGAAGTAGGAAAGAAGTAAGAAAGAAAGAAGAAAGAAGTAAGAAAGAAGTAAGAAAGAAAGAAGAAAGAAGTTAGAAAGAAGTAAGAGAAAAGAAAGAAAGAAGAAAGAAAGAAGAAAGAAGAAGAAAGACAGAAAGAAGTAAGAAAGAAGTAAGAAAGAAGTAAGAAAGAAGAAAGAAAGAAGTAAGAATGAAATAAGAAAGAAGTAAGAAAGAGTAAGAAAGAAGTAAGAAGGAATGAATAAAGAAGTAAGAAAGAAGTAAGAAAGAAGTAAGAAAGAAGTAAGAAAGAAGTAAGAAAGAAGTAAGAAAGAAAGAAGAAAGAAGTAAGAAAGAAGTAAGGAAGAAGTAAGAAAGAAGTAAGAAGGAATGAAAAAAGAAGTAAGAATGAAGTAAGAAAGAAGTAAGAAAGAAGTAAGAAAGAAGTAAGAAATAAGTAAGAAAGAAGAAAGAAGTAGGAAAGAAGAAGGAAAGAAGTAAGAAAGAAGTACGAAAGAAGTAAGAAAGAAGTAAGAAAGAAAGAAGAAAGAAGTAAGAAAGAAGTAAGAAAGAATTGAGAAAGAAGTAAGAAAGAAGTACGAAAGAAGTAAGAGAGAAGTAAGAAAGAAGTAAGAAAGAAAGAAGAAATAGTAAGAAAGAAGTAAGAAAGAAGTACGAAAGAAGTAAGAAAGAAGTAAGAAAGAAAGAAGTAAGAAAGAAGTAAGAAAGAAGTAAGAAAGAAAGAAAAAAAAATAAAGAAAGAAGTTAGAAAGAAGTAAGAAAGATGTAAGAAAGAAGTAAGAAAGAAGTAAGAAAGAAGTAAGAAAGAAAGAAGTAAGAAAGAAGAAAGAAAGAAGTAAGAAAGAAGAAAGAAAGAAGTAAGAAAGAAGTAAGAAAGAAGTAAGAAAGAAGTAAGAAAGAAGTAAGAAAGAAGTAAGAAAGAAAGAAGAAAGAAGTAAGAAAGAAGTAAGAAAGAAGTAAGAAAGAAGTAAGAAAGAAAGAAGAAAGAAAGACGAAAGAAAGAAGAAAGAAAGAAGTTAGAAAGAAGTAAGAAAGGAGTAAGAAAGAAGTAAGAAAGAAGTAAGAAAGAAGTAAGAAAGAATTAAGAATGAAGTAAGAAAGAGGTACGAAAGAAGTATGAAAGAAGTAACAAAGAAGTAAGAAAGAAAGAAGTAAGAAAGAAGTAAGAAAGAAAGAAGAAAGAAAAAGGAAAGAAACAAGTTAGAAAGAAGTAAGAAAGAAAGAATTAAGAAATAAGTAAGAAAGAAGTAAGAAAGAAGTAAGAAAGAAAGAAGAAAGAATTAAGAAAGAAGTAAGAAAGAAGTACGAAAGAAGTAAGGAATACGTAAGAAAGAAAGAAGTAAGAAAGAAGTAAGAAAGAAGTAAGAAAGAAGAAAGAAAGAAGTAAGAAAGAAGTAAGAAAGAAGTAAGAAAGAAGTAAGAAAGAAGTAAGAAAGAAGTAAGAAAGAATTAAGAAAGATGTAAGAAAGAAGAAAGAAAGAAGTAAGAAAGAAGTACGAAAGACGTACGAAAGAAGTAAGAAAGAAAGAAGTAAGAAAGAAGTATGAAAGAAGTAAGAAAGAAATAAGAAAGAAAGAAGTAAGAAAGAAGTAAGAAAGAAGTAAGAAAGAAAGAAGAATGAAGAAAGAAAGAAGTTAGAAAGAAGTAAGAAATAAGAAAGAAAGAAGAAGAAGAAAGACAGAAAGAAGTAAGAAAGAAGAAAGAAGTAAGAAAGAAGAAAGAAAGAAGAAAGAAAGAAGAAAGAGAGAAGAGAGAGAAGAAAGAAAGAAGAAAGAAAGAAGTAAGAATGAAATAAGAAAGAAGTAAGAAAGAGTAAGAAAGAAGTAAGAAGGAATGAATAAAGAAGTAAGAAAGAAGTAAGAAAGAAGTAAGAAAGAAGTACGAAAGAAGTAAGAAAGAAAGAAGAAAGAAGTAAGAAAGAAGTAAGAAAGAAGTAAGAAAGAAGTAAGAAAGAAGTAAGAAAGAAGTAAGAAAGAAAGAAGTAAGAAAGAAGAAAGAAAGAAGTAAGAAAGAAGAAAGAAAGAAGTAAGAAAGAAGTAAGAAAGAAGTAAGAAAGAAGTAAGAAATAAAGAAGAATGAAAGACGAAAGAAAGAAGAAAGAAAGAAGTTAGAAAGAAGTAAGAAAGAAGTAAGAAAGAAGTTACAATGAAGTAAGAAATAAGTAAGAAAGAAGTAAGAAAGAAAGAAGAAAGAAGTAAGAAAGAAAGAAGTAAGAAAGAAGTATGAAAGAAGAAAGAAGTAAGAAAGAAAGAAGTAAGAAAGAAGTAAGAAAGAAGTATGAAAGAAAGAAGAAAGAAAGAAGAAAGAAAGAAGTAAGAAAGAATGAAGAAAGTAGTAAGAAAGAAGGAAGAAAGAAGTAAGAAAGAAATAATAAAGTAGTAAGAAAGAAGAAAGAAAGAAGTAAGAAAGAAGAAAGAAAGAAGTAAGAAAGAAGTAAGAAAGAAGTAAGAAAGAAGTAAGAAAGATGTAAGAAAGAAGTAAGAAAGAAGTAAGAAGGAATGAAGAAGGAATGAAGAAGGAATGAAGAAAGAAGTAAGAAAGAAGTAAGAAAGAAGAAAGAAAGAAGTAAGAAAGAAGAAAGAAAGAAGTAAGAAAGAAGTAAGAAAGAAGTAAGAAAGAAGTAAGAAAGAAAGAAGAAAGAAGTAAGAAAGAAGTAAGAAAGAATTAAGAAAGAAGTAAGAAAGAAGAAAGAAAGAAGTAAGAAAGAAGTAAGAAAGAAGTAAGAAAGAAAGAAGAAAGAAGTAAGAAAGAAGTAAGAAAGAAGTACGAAAGACGTACGAAAGAAGTAAGAAAGAAAGAAGTAAGAAAGTAATAAAGAAGTAAGAAAGAAAGAAGAAAGAAGAAAGAAGTTAGAAAGAAGTAAGAAATAAGAAAGAAAGAAGAAAGAAGAAGAAAGACAGAAAGAAGTAAGAAAGAAAAAAGAAAGAAGTTAGAAAGAAGTTAGAAAGAATTTAGAAATAAGAAAGAAAGAAGAAAGAAGAAGAAAGAAAGAAGTAAGAAAGAAGTAAGAAAGAAGTAAGAAAGAAAGAAGAAAGAAAGAAGAAAGAAAGAAGAAAGAGAGAAGAAACAGAGAAGAAAGAAAGAAGAAAGAAAGAAGTAAGAATGAAGTAAGAAAGAAGTAAGAAAGAAGTAAGAAAGAAGTAAGAAAGAAAGAAGAAAGAAGTAAGAAAGAAGTAAGAAAGAAGTAAGAAAGAAGTAAGAAAGAAGAAAGAAAGAAGAAAGAAAGAAGAAAGAAAGAAGTAAGAAAGAAGTAAGAAAGAATGAAGAAAGAAGTAAGAAAGAAGTAAGAAAGAAGTAAGAAAGAATTAAGAAAGTAGTAAGAAAGAAGAAAGAAAGAAGTAAGAAAGAAGAAAGAAAGAAGTAAGAAAGAAGTAAGAAAGAAGTAAGAAAGAAGTAAGAAAGATGTAAGAAAGAAGTAAGAAAGAAGTAAGAAGGAATGAAGAAGGAATGAAGAAGGAATGAAGAAAGAAGTAAGAAAGAAGTAAGAAAGAAGTAAGAAAGAAGAAAGAAAGAAGTAAGAAAGAAGAAAGAAAGAAGTAAGAAAGAAGTAAGAAAGAAGTAAGAAAGAAGTAAGAAAGAAAGAAGAAAGAAGTAAGAAAGAAGTAAGAAAGAATTAAGAAAGAAGTAAGAAAGAAGAAAGAAAGAAGTAGGAAAGAAGTAAGAAAGAAAGAAGAAAGAAGTAAGAAAGAAGTAAGAAAGAAGTACGAAAGACATACGAAAGAAGTAAGAAAGAAAGAAGTAAGAAAGAAGTATGAAAGAAGTAAGAAAGAAGTAAGAAAGAAAGAAGTAAGAAAGAAGTAAGAAAGAAGTAAGAAAGAAAGAAGAAAGAAGTTAGAAAGAAGTAAGAAATAAGAAAGAAAGAAGAAAGAAAGAAGAAAGAAGAAGAAAGACAGAAAGAAGTAAGAAAGAAGTAAGAAAGAAGAAAGAAAGAAGTAAGAATGAAATAAGAAAGAAGTAAGAAAGAGTAAGAAAGAAGTAAGAAGGAATGAATAAAGAAGTAAGAAAGAAGTAAGAAAGAAGTAAGAAAGAAGTAAGAAAGAAGTAAGAAGGAATGAAAAAAGAAGTAAGAATGAAGTAAGAATGAAGTAAGAAAGAAGTAAGAAAGAAGTAAGAAAGAAGTAAGAAAGAAGTAAGAAAGAAGTAAGAAAGAAGTAAGAAAGAAGTAAGAAAGAAGAAAGAAGTAGGAAAGAAGAAAGAAAGAAGTAAGAAAGAAGTAAGAGAGAAGTAAGAAAGAAGTAAGAAAGAAAGAAGAAATAGTAAGAAAGAAGTAAGAAAGAAGTACGAAAGAAGTAAGAAAGAAGTAAGAAAGAAAGAAGTAAGAAAGAAATAAGAAAGAAAGAAGTAAGAATGAAGAAAGAAAGAAGTAAGAAAGAATAAAGAAAGAAGTAAGAAAGAAGTAAGAAAGAAGTAAGAAAGAAGTAAGAAAGAAAGAAGAAAGAAAGACGAAAGAAAGAAGAAAGAAAGAAGTTAGAAAGAAGTAAGAAAGAAGTAAGAAAGAAGTAAGAAAGAATTAAGAATGAAGTAAGAAAGAGGTACGAAAGAAGTATGAAAGAAGTAAGAAAGAAGTAAGAAAGAAAGAAGTAAGAAAGAAGTAAGAAAGAAAGAAGAAAGAAAGAGGAAAGAAACAAGTTAGAAAGAAGTAAGAAAGAAAGAATTAAGAAATAAGTAAGAAAGAAGAAAGAAAGAAGTAAGAAATAAGAAAGAAAGAAGTAAGAAAGAAGTAAGAAAGAAGTAAGAAAGAAGTAAGAAAGAAAGAAGAAAGAATTAAGAAAGAAGTACGAAAGAAGTACGAAAGAAGTAAGGAATACGTAAGAAAGAAAGAAGAAAGAAAGAAGTAAGAAAGAAGTAAGAAAGAAGAAAGAAAGAAGTAAGAAAGAAGTAAGAAAGAAGTAAGAAAGAAGTAAGAAAGAAATAAGAAAGAAGTAAGAAAGAAGTAAGAAAGAATTAAGAAAGATGTAAGAAAGAAGAAAGAAAGAAGTAAGAAAGAAGTACGAAAGACGTACGAAAGAAGTAAGAAAGAAAGATGTAAGAAAGAAGTATGAAAGAAGTAAGAAAGAAGTAAGAAAGAAGAAGTAAGAAAGAAGTAAGAAAGAAGTAAGAAAGAAGAAAGAAAGAAGAAAGAAAGAAGAAAGAGAGAAGAAAGAGAGAAGAAAGAAAGAAGAAAGAAAGAAGTAAGAATGAAATAAGAAAGAAGTAAGAAAGAGTAAGAAAGAAGTAAGAAGGAATGAATAAAGAAGTAAGAAAGAAGTAAGAAAGAAGTAAGAAAGAAGTAAGAAAGAAGTAAGAAAGAAAGAAGTAAGAAAGAAGTAAGAAAGAAGTAAGAAAGAAAGAAGAAAGAATAAAGAAAGAAGTTAGAAAGAAGTAAGAAAGAAGTAAGAAAGAAGTAAGAAAGAAGTAAGAAAGAAGTAAGAAAGAAGTAAGAAAGAAGTAAGAAAGAAAGAAGAAAGAAGTAAGAAAGAAGTTAGAAAGAAGTAAGAAAGAAGTAAGAAATAAGTAAGAAAGAAGTAAGAAAGAAGTAAGAAAGAAAGAAGTAAGAAAGACGAAAGAGAGAAGGAAGAAAGAAGAAAGAAAGAAGTAAGAAAGAAGTAAGAAAGAAGTAAGAAAGAAAGAAGAAAGAAAGACGAAAGAAAGAAGAAAGAAAGAAGTTAGAAAGAAGTAAGAAAGAAGTAAGAAAGAAGTAAGAAAGAAAGAAGTAAGAAAGAAGTAAGAAAGAAAGAAGAAAGAAAGAAGAAAGAAAGAAGTTAGAAAGAAGTAAGAAAGAAGGAATTAAGAAATAAGTAAGAAAGAAGAAAGAAAGAAGTAAGAAATAAGAAAGAAAGAATTAAGAAAGAAGTAAGAAAGAAGTAAGAAAGAAGTAAGAAAGAAAGAAGAAAGAATTAAGAAAGAAGTAAGAAAGAAGTACGAAAGAAGTAAGGAAGACGTAAGAAAGAAAGAAGTAAGAAAGAAGTAAGAAAGAAGTAAGAAAGAAGTAAGAAAGAAGTAAGAAAGAAAGAAGAAAGGAGTAAGAAAGAAGTAAGAAAGAAGTATGAAAGAAGTAAGAAAGAAGTAAGAAAGAAAGAAGTAAGAAAGAAGTAAGAAAGAAGTAAGAAAGAAAGAAGATAGAAAGAAGAAAGAAAGAAGAAAGAAAGAAGAAAGAAAGAAAAAAGAAAGAAAGAATTAAGAAAGAAGTAAGAAAGAAGTAAGAAAGAAAGAAGAAAGAAAGAAGAAAGAAGAAAGAAAGAAAGAAACAAAGAAAGAAGTAAGAAAGAAGTAAGAAAGTAGTAAGAAAGAAGTTAGAAAGAAGTTAGAAAGAAGTAAGAAAGAAGACAGAAAGAAAGAAGTAAGAAAGAAATAAGTTAGAAAGAAGTTAGAAAGAATTTAGAAATAAGAAAGAAAGAAGAAAACAGGAATAAAGAAAGAAAGAAGTAAGAATGAAGTAAGAAAGAAGAAAGAAAGAAAGAAGAAAGATGAAGAAAGATAGAAGAAAGAGAGAAGAAAGAGAGAAGAAAGAAAGAAGAAAGAAAGAAGTAAGAAAGAAGTAAGAAAGAAGTAAGAAAGAAGTAAGGAAGTAAGGAGGAATGAAGAAAGAAGTAAGGAGGAATGAAGAAAGAAGTAAGAAAGAAGTAAGAAAGAAGTAAGAAAGAAAGAAGAAAGAAGTAAGAAAGAAGTAAGAAAGAAGTAAGAAATAAGTATGAAAGAAGTAAGAAAGAAGTAAGAAAGAAGAAAGAAAGAAGAAAGAAGAAAGAAAGAAGAAAGTAAGAAGAAAGAAAGAAGAAAGAAAGAAGTTACAAAGAAGTAAGAAAGAAGTAAGAAAGAAGACAGAAAGTAGTTAGAAAGAAGTAAGAAAGAAGCAAGAAAGAAGTAAGAAAGAAGTAAGAAATAAGTAAGAAAAAATTAAGAAAGAAAGAAGTAAGAAAGAAAAAAGAAAGAAGTTAGAAAGAAGTTAGAAAGAATTTAGAAATAAGAAAGAAAGAAGAAAGAAGAAGAAAGAAAGAAAGAAGTAAGAAAGAAGTAAGAAAGAAAGAAGAAAGAAAGAAGAAAGAAGGAAGAAAGAGAGAAGAAACAGAGAAGAAAGAAAGAAGAAAGAAAGAAGTAAGAATGAAGTAAGAATGAAGTAAGAAAGAAGTAAGAAAGAAGTAAGAAAGAAGAAAGAAAGAAGAAAGAAAGAAGTAAGAAAGAAGAAAGAAAGAAGTAAGAAAGAAGTAAGAAAGAATGAAGAAAGAAGGAAGAAAGAAGGAAGAAAGAAGTAAGAAAGAAGTAAGAAAGAATGAAGAAAGAAGTAAGAAAGAAGTAAGAAAGAAGGAAGAAAGAAGTAAGAAAGAAGTAAGAAAGAAATAAGAAAGTAGTAAGAAAGAAGAAAGAAAGAAGTAAGAATGAAGAAAGAAAGAAGTAAGAAAGAAGTAAGAAAGAAGTAAGAAAGATGTAAGAAAGAAGTAAGAAAGAAGTAAGAAGGAATGAAGAAGGAATGAAGAAGGAATGAAGAAAGAAGTAAGAAAGAAGTAAGAAAGAAGTAAGAAAGAAGTAAGAAAGAAGTAAGAAAGAAGTAAGAAAGAAAGAAGAAAGAAGAAAGAAAGAAGTTAGAAAGAAGTAAGAAATAAGAAAGAAAGAAGAAAGACGAAGAAAGAAAGAAAGAAGTAAGAAAGAAGTAAGAAAGAAGAAAGAAAGAAGAAAGAAAGAAGAAAGAGAGAAGAAAGAGAGAAGAAAGAAAGAAGAAAGAAAGAAGTAAGAATGAAATAAGAAAGAAGTAAGAAAGAGTAAGAAAGAAGTAAGAAGGAATGAAGAAAGAAGTAAGAAAGAAGTAAGAAAGAAGTAAGAAAGAAGTAAGAAAGAAGTAAGAAAGAAGTAAGAAAGAAAGAAGAAAGAAGTAAGAAAGAAGTAAGAAAGAAGTAAGAAAGAAGTAAGAAAGAAGAAAAAAGAAGTTAGAAAGAAGTAAGAAAGAAGTAAGAACGAAGAAAGAAAGAAGTAAGAAAGAAGAAAGAAAGAAGAAAGAATTAAGAAAGAAGTAAGAAAGAAGAAGGAAGTAAGAAAGAAGTAAGAAAGAAGTAAGAAAGAAGTAAGAAGGAATGAAGAAAGAAGTAAGAATGAAGTAAGAAAGAAGTAAGAAAGAAGTAAGAAAGAAGTAAGAAAGAAGTAAGAAAGAAGTAAGAAAGAAGAAAGAAGTAGGAAAGAAGAAAGATAGAAGTAAGAAAGAAGTAAGAAAGAAGTAAGAAAGAAAGAAGAAAGAAGTAAGAAAGAAGTAAGAAAGAATTGAGAAAGAAGTAAGAAAGAAGAAAGAAAGAAGTAAGAAAGAAGTAAGAAAGAAGTAAGAAAGAAAGAAGAAAGAAGTAAGAAAGAAGTAAGAAAGAAGTACGAAAGAAGTAAGAAAGAAGTAAGAAAGAAAGAAGTAAGAAAGAAGAAAGAAAGAAGTAAGAAAGAAGTAAGAAAGAGTAAGAAAGAAGAAAGAAGGAATGAAGAAAGAAGTAAGAAAGAAGTAAGAAAGAAGTAAGAAAGAAGTAAGAAAGAATTAAGAAAGAAAGAAGAAAGAAGTAAGAAAGAAGTTAGAAAGAAGTAAGAAAGAAGTAAGAAAGAAGAAAGAAAGAAGAAAGAAAGAAGTAAAAAAGAAGTAAGAAAGAATGAAGAAAGAAGTAAGAAAGAAGTAAGAAAGAAGTAAGAAAGAAGTAAGAAAGAAGAAAGAAAGAAGTAAGAAAGAATTAAGAAAGAAAGAAGAAAGAAGTAAGAAAGAAGTTAGAAAGAAGTAAGAAAGAAGTAAGAAAGATGAAAGAAAGAAGAAAGAAAGAAGAAAGAAAGAAGTAAAAAAGAAGTAAGAAAGAATGAAGAAAGAAGTAAGAAAGAAGTAAGAAAGAAGTAAGAAAGAAGAAAGAAAGAAGTAAGAAAGAAGAAAGAAAGAAGAAAGAAGTAAGACAGAAGTAAGAAAGAAGTAACAATGAAGCAAGAAAGAAGTAAGAAAGAAGTAAAAAAGAAGTAAGAAAGCAGTAAGAAGGAATGAAGAAAGAAGCAAGAAAGAAGTAAGAGAGGAGTAAGAAAGAAGGAACTAAGAAAGAAAGAATAAAGAAGTAACAAAGAAGTAAGAAAGAATTAAGAAAGAAGTAAGAAAGAAGAAAGAAAGAAGTAAGAAAGAAGTAAGAAAGAAGTAAGAAAGAAAGAAGAAAGAAGTAAGAAAGAAGTATGAAAGAAGTAAGAAAGAAGTAAGAAAGAAAGAAGTAAGAAAGAAGTATGAAAGAAGTAAGAAAGAAGTAAGAAAGAAAGAAGAAAGAATTAAGAAAGAAGTAAGAAAGAAGTACGAAAGAAGTAAGGAATACGTAAGAAAGAAAGAAGTAAGAAAGAAGTAAGAAAGAAGTAAGAAAGAAGAAAGAAAGAAATAAGAAAGAAGTAAGAAAGAAGTAAGAAAGAATTAAGAAAGATGTAAGAAAGAAGAAAGAAAGAAGTAAGAAAGAAGTACGAAAGACGTACGAAAGAAGTAAGAAAGAAAGAAGTAAGAAAGAAGTATGAAAGAAGTAAGAAAGAAGTAAGAGAGAAAGAAGTAAGAAAGAAGTAAGAAAGAAGTAAGAAAGAAAGAAGAATGAAGAAAGAAAGAAGTTAGAAAGAAGTAAGAAATAAGAAAGAAAGAAGAAAGAAGAAGAAAGACAGAAAGAAGTAAGAAAGAAGTAAGAAAGAACTAAGAAAGAGGAAAGAAAGAAGAAAGAAAGAAGAAAGAGAGAAGAAAGAAGAAAGAAAGAAGAAAGAAAGAAGTAAGAAAGAAATAAGAAAGAAGTAAGAAAGAGTAAGAAAGAAGTAAGAAGGAATGAATAAAGAAGTAAGAAAGAAGTAAGAAAGAAGTAGGAAAGAAGTACGAAAGAAGTAAGAAAGAAAGAAGAAAGAAGTAAGAAAGAAGTAAGAAAGAAGTAAGAAAGAAGTAAGAAAGAAGTAAGAAAGAAGTAAGAAAGAAAGAAGAAAGAAAGAAGTAAGAATGAAGTAAGAAAGAAAGAAGAAAGAATAAAGAAAGAAGTTAGAAAGAAGTAAGAAAGAAGTAAGAAAGAAGTAAGAAAGAAGAAAAAAGAAGTTAGAAAGAAGTAAGAAAGAAGTAAGAACGAAGAAAGAAAGAAGTAAGAAAGAAGAAAGAAAGAAAGAAGAAAGAATTAAGAAAGAAGTAAGAAAGAAGAAGGAAGTAAGAAAGAAGTTAGAAAGAAGTAAGAAAGAAGTAAGAAGGAATGAAGAAAGAAGTAAGAATGAAGTAAGAAAGAAGTAAGAAAGAAGTAAGAAAGAAGTAAGAAAGAAGTAAGAAAGAAGAAAGAAGTAGGAAAGAAGAAAGAAAGAAGTAAGAAAGAAGTAAGAAAGAAGTAAGAAAGAAAGAAGAAAGAAGTAGAAAGAAGTAAGAAAGAATTGAGAAAGAAGTAAGAAAGAAGAAAGAAAGAAGTAAGAAAGAAGTAAGAAAGAAGTAAGAAAGAAAGAAGAAAGAAGTAAGAAAGAAGTAAGAAAGAAGTACGAAAGAAGTAAGAAAGAAGTAAGAAAGAAAGAAGTAAGAAAGAAGTAAGAAAGAAAGAAGAAAGAATAAAGAAAGAAGTTAGAAAGAAGTAAGAAAGAAGGAAGAAAGAAGTTAGAAAGAAGAAAGAAGTAAGAAAGAAGTTAGAAAGAAGTAAGAAAGACGTAAGAAATAAGTAAGAAAGAAGTAAGAAAGAGTAAGAAAGAAGAAAGAAGGATTGAAGAAAGAAGTAAGAAAGAAGTAAGAAAGAAGTAAGAAAGAATTAAGAAAGAAAGAAGAAAGAAGTAAGAAAGAAGTTAGAAAGAAGTAAGAAAGAAGTAAGAAAGAAGAAAGAAAGAAGAAAGAAAGAAGTAAAAAAGAAGTAAGAAAGAATGAAGAAAGAAGTAAGAAAGAAGTAAGAAAGAAGTAAGAAAGAAGTAAGAAAGAAGAAAGAAAGAAGTAAGAAAGAAGAAAGAAAGAAAGAAGAAAGAAGTAAGACAGAAGTAAGAAAGAAGTAACAATGAAGCAAGAAAGAAGTAAGAAAGAAGTAAAAAAGAAGTAAGAAAGCAGTAAGAAGGAATGAAGAAAGAAGCAAGAAAGAAGTAAGAGAGGAGTAAGAAAGAAGTAAGAAAGAACTAAGAAAGAAGTAAGAAAGAAGTAAGAAATAAGAAAGAAAGAAGTAAGAAAGAAGAAAGAAAGAAGTAAGAATGAAATAAGAAAGAAGTAAGAAAGAAGTAAGAAAGAAAGAAGAAAAAAGTAACAAAGAAGTAAGAAAGAATTAAGAAAGAAGTAAGAAAGAAGAAAGAAAGAAGTAAGAAAGAAGTAAGAAAGAAGTAAGAAAGAAAGAAGAAAGAAGTAAGAAAGAAGTAAGAAAGAAGTATGAAAGAAGTAAGAAAGAAGTAAGAAAGAAAGAAGTAAGAAAGAAGTATGAAAGAAGTAAGAAAGAAGTAAGAAAGAAAGAAGAAAGAATTAAGAAAGAAGTAAGAAAGAAGTACGAAAGAAGTAAGGAATACGTAAGAAGGAAAGAAGTAAGAAAGAAGTAAGAAAGAAGTAAGAAAGAATGAAGAAAGAAGTAAGAAAGAAGGAAGAAAGAAGTAAGAAAGAAGTAAGAAAGAAATAAGAAAGTAGTAAGAAAGAAGAAAGAAAGAAGTAAGAATGAAGAAAGAAAGAAGTAAGAAAGAAGTAAGAAAGAAGTAAGAAAGAAGTAAGAAAGAAGTAAGAAAGATGTAAGAAAGAAGTAAGAAAGAAGTAAGAAGGAATGAAGAAGGAATGAAGAAGGAATGAAGAAAGAAGTAAGAAAGAAGTAAGAAAGAAGTAAGAAAGAAGTAAGAAAGAAGTAAGAAAGAAGTAAGAAAGAAAGAAGAAAGAAGAAAGAAAGAAGTTAGAAAGAAGTAAGAAATAAGAAAGAAAGAAGAAAGACGAAGAAAGAAAGAAAGAAGTAAGAAAGAAGTAAGAAAGAAGAAAGAAAGAAGAAAGAAAGAAGAAAGAGAGAAGAAAGAGAGAAGAAAGAAAGAAGAAAGAAAGAAGTAAGAATGAAATAAGAAAGAAGTAAGAAAGAGTAAGAAAGAAGTAAGAAGGAATGAAGAAAGAAGTAAGAAAGAAGTAAGAAAGAAGTAAGAAAGAAGTAAGAAAGAAAGAAGAAAGAAAGAAGTAAGAATGAAGTAAGAAAGAAAGAAGAAAGAATAAAGAAAGAAGTTAGAAAGAAGTAAGAAAGAAGTAAGAAAGAAGTAAGAAAGAAGAAAAAAGAAGTTAGAAAGAAGTAAGAAAGAAGTAAGAACGAAGAAAGAAAGAAGTAAGAAAGAAGAAAGAAAGAAAGAAGAAAGAATTAAGAAAGAAGTAAGAAAGAAGAAGGAAGTAAGAAAGAAGTTAGAAAGAAGTAAGAAAGAAGTAAGAAGGAATGAAGAAAGAAGTAAGAATGAAGTAAGAAAGAAGTAAGAAAGAAGTAAGAAAGAAGTAAGAAAGAAGTAAGAAAGAAGAAAGAAGTAGGAAAGAAGAAAGAAAGAAGTAAGAAAGAAGTAAGAAAGAAGTAAGAAAGAAAGAAGAAAGAAGTAGAAAGAAGTAAGAAAGAATTGAGAAAGAAGTAAGAAAGAAGAAAGAAAGAAGTAAGAAAGAAGTAAGAAAGAAGTAAGAAAGAAAGAAGAAAGAAGTAAGAAAGAAGTAAGAAAGAAGTACGAAAGAAGTAAGAAAGAAGTAAGAAAGAAAGAAGTAAGAAAGAAGTAAGAAAGAAAGAAGAAAGAATAAAGAAAGAAGTTAGAAAGAAGTAAGAAAGAAGGAAGAAAGAAGTTAGAAAGAAGAAAGAAGTAAGAAAGAAGTTAGAAAGAAGTAAGAAAGACGTAAGAAATAAGTAAGAAAGAAGTAAGAAAGAGTAAGAAAGAAGAAAGAAGGATTGAAGAAAGAAGTAAGAAAGAAGTAAGAAAGAAGTAAGAAAGAATTAAGAAAGAAAGAAGAAAGAAGTAAGAAAGAAGTTAGAAAGAAGTAAGAAAGAAGTAAGAAAGAAGAAAGAAAGAAGAAAGAAAGAAGTAAAAAAGAAGTAAGAAAGAATGAAGAAAGAAGTAAGAAAGAAGTAAGAAAGAAGTAAGAAAGAAGTAAGAAAGAAGAAAGAAAGAAGTAAGAAAGAAGAAAGAAAGAAAGAAGAAAGAAGTAAGACAGAAGTAAGAAAGAAGTAACAATGAAGCAAGAAAGAAGTAAGAAAGAAGTAAAAAAGAAGTAAGAAAGCAGTAAGAAGGAATGAAGAAAGAAGCAAGAAAGAAGTAAGAGAGGAGTAAGAAAGAAGTAAGAAGGAACTAAGAAAGAAGTAAGAAAGAAGTAAGAAATAAGAAAGAAAGAAGTAAGAAAGAAGAAAGAAAGAAGTAAGAATGAAATAAGAAAGAAGTAAGAAAGAAGTAAGAAAGAAAGAAGAAAAAAGTAACAAAGAAGTAAGAAAGAATTAAGAAAGAAGTAAGAAAGAAGAAAGAAAGAAGTAAGAAAGAAGTAAGAAAGAAGTAAGAAAGAAAGAAGAAAGAAGTAAGAAAGAAGTAAGAAAGAAGTATGAAAGAAGTAAGAAAGAAGTAAGAAAGAAAGAAGTAAGAAAGAAGTATGAAAGAAGTAAGAAAGAAGTAAGAAAGAAAGAAGAAAGAATTAAGAAAGAAGTAAGAAAGAAGTACGAAAGAAGTAAGGAATACGTAAGAAAGAAAGAAGTAAGAAAGAAGTAAGAAAGAAGTAAGAAAGAATGAAGAAAGAAGTAAGAAAGAAGGAAGAAAGAAGTAAGAAAGAAGTAAGAAAGAAATAAGAAAGTAGTAAGAAAGAAGAAAGAAAGAAGTAAGAATGAAGAAAGAAAGAAGTAAGAAAGAAGTAAGAAAGAAGTAAGAAAGAAGTAAGAAAGAAGTAAGAAAGATGTAAGAAAGAAGTAAGAAAGAAGTAAGAAGGAATGAAGAAGGAATGAAGAAGGAATGAAGAAAGAAGTAAGAAAGAAGTAAGAAAGAAGTAAGAAAGAAGTAAGAAAGAAGTAAGAAAGAAGTAAGAAAGAAAGAAGAAAGAAGAAAGAAAGAAGTTAGAAAGAAGTAAGAAATAAGAAAGAAAGAAGAAAGACGAAGAAAGAAAGAAAGAAGTAAGAAAGAAGTAAGAAAGAAGAAAGAAAGAAGAAAGAAAGAAGAAAGAGAGAAGAAAGAGAGAAGAAAGAAAGAAGAAAGAAAGAAGTAAGAATGAAATAAGAAAGAAGTAAGAAAGAGTAAGAAAGAAGTAAGAAGGAATGAAGAAAGAAGTAAGAAAGAAGTAAGAAAGAAGTAAGAAAGAAGTAAGAAAGAAGTAAGAAAGAAAGAAGAAAGAAGTAAGAAAGAAGTAAGAAAGAAGTAAGAAAGAAGTAAGAAAGAAGAAAAAAGAAGTTAGAAAGAAGTAAGAAAGAAGTAAGAACGAAGAAAGAAAGAAGTAAGAAAGAAGAAAGAAAGAAGAAAGAATTAAGAAAGAAGTAAGAAAGAAGAAGGAAGTAAGAAAGAAGTAAGAAAGAAGTAAGAAAGAAGTAAGAAGGAATGAAGAAAGAAGTAAGAATGAAGTAAGAAAGAAGTAAGAAAGAAGTAAGAAAGAAGTAAGAAAGAAGTAAGAAAGAAGTAAGAAAGAAGAAAGAAGTAGGAAAGAAGAAAGATAGAAGTAAGAAAGAAGTAAGAAAGAAGTAAGAAAGAAAGAAGAAAGAAGTAAGAAAGAAGTAAGAAAGAATTGAGAAAGAAGTAAGAAAGAAGAAAGAAAGAAGTAAGAAAGAAGTAAGAAAGAAGTAAGAAAGAAAGAAGAAAGAAGTAAGAAAGAATTAAGAAAGAAGTACGAAAGAAGTAAGAAAGAAGTAAGAAAGAAAGAAGTAAGAAAGAAGAAAGAAAGAAGTAAGAAAGAAGTAAGAAAGAGTAAGAAAGAAGAAAGAAGGAATGAAGAAAGAAGTAAGAAAGAAGTAAGAAAGAAGTAAGAAAGATGTAAGAAAGAAGTAAGAAAGAAGTAAGAAGGAATGAAGAAGGAATGAAGAAGGAATGAAGAAAGAAGTAAGAAAGAAGTAAGAAAGAAGTAAGAAAGAAGTAAGAAAGAAGTAAGAAAGAAGTAAGAAAGAAAGAAGAAAGAAGAAAGAAAGAAGTTAGAAAGAAGTAAGAAATAAGAAAGAAAGAAGAAAGACGAAGAAAGAAAGAAAGAAGTAAGAAAGAAGTAAGAAAGAAGAAAGAAAGAAGAAAGAAAGAAGAAAGAGAGAAGAAAGAGAGAAGAAAGAAAGAAGAAAGAAAGAAGTAAGAATGAAATAAGAAAGAAGTAAGAAAGAGTAAGAAAGAAGTAAGAAGGAATGAAGAAAGAAGTAAGAAAGAAGTAAGAAAGAAGTAAGAAAGAAGTAAGAAAGAAAGAAGAAAGAAAGAAGTAAGAATGAAGTAAGAAAGAAAGAAGAAAGAATAAAGAAAGAAGTTAGAAAGAAGTAAGAAAGAAGTAAGAAAGAAGTAAGAAAGAAGAAAAAAGAAGTTAGAAAGAAGTAAGAAAGAAGTAAGAACGAAGAAAGAAAGAAGTAAGAAAGAAGAAAGAAAGAAAGAAGAAAGAATTAAGAAAGAAGTAAGAAAGAAGAAGGAAGTAAGAAAGAAGTTAGAAAGAAGTAAGAAAGAAGTAAGAAGGAATGAAGAAAGAAGTAAGAATGAAGTAAGAAAGAAGTAAGAAAGAAGTAAGAAAGAAGTAAGAAAGAAGTAAGAAAGAAGAAAGAAGTAGGAAAGAAGAAAGAAAGAAGTAAGAAAGAAGTAAGAAAGAAGTAAGAAAGAAAGAAGAAAGAAGTAGAAAGAAGTAAGAAAGAATTGAGAAAGAAGTAAGAAAGAAGAAAGAAAGAAGTAAGAAAGAAGTAAGAAAGAAGTAAGAAAGAAAGAAGAAAGAAGTAAGAAAGAAGTAAGAAAGAAGTACGAAAGAAGTAAGAAAGAAGTAAGAAAGAAAGAAGTAAGAAAGAAGTAAGAAAGAAAGAAGAAAGAATAAAGAAAGAAGTTAGAAAGAAGTAAGAAAGAAGGAAGAAAGAAGTTAGAAAGAAGAAAGAAGTAAGAAAGAAGTTAGAAAGAAGTAAGAAAGACGTAAGAAATAAGTAAGAAAGAAGTAAGAAAGAGTAAGAAAGAAGAAAGAAGGATTGAAGAAAGAAGTAAGAAAGAAGTAAGAAAGAAGTAAGAAAGAATTAAGAAAGAAAGAAGAAAGAAGTAAGAAAGAAGTTAGAAAGAAGTAAGAAAGAAGTAAGAAAGAAGAAAGAAAGAAGAAAGAAAGAAGTAAAAAAGAAGTAAGAAAGAATGAAGAAAGAAGTAAGAAAGAAGTAAGAAAGAAGTAAGAAAGAAGTAAGAAAGAAGAAAGAAAGAAGTAAGAAAGAAGAAAGAAAGAAAGAAGAAAGAAGTAAGACAGAAGTAAGAAAGAAGTAACAATGAAGCAAGAAAGAAGTAAGAAAGAAGTAAAAAAGAAGTAAGAAAGCAGTAAGAAGGAATGAAGAAAGAAGCAAGAAAGAAGTAAGAGAGGAGTAAGAAAGAAGTAAGAAGGAACTAAGAAAGAAGTAAGAAAGAAGTAAGAAATAAGAAAGAAAGAAGTAAGAAAGAAGAAAGAAAGAAGTAAGAATGAAATAAGAAAGAAGTAAGAAAGAAGTAAGAAAGAAAGAAGAAAAAAGTAACAAAGAAGTAAGAAAGAATTAAGAAAGAAGTAAGAAAGAAGAAAGAAAGAAGTAAGAAAGAAGTAAGAAAGAAGTAAGAAAGAAAGAAGAAAGAAGTAAGAAAGAAGTAAGAAAGAAGTATGAAAGAAGTAAGAAAGAAGTAAGAAAGAAAGAAGTAAGAAAGAAGTATGAAAGAAGTAAGAAAGAAGTAAGAAAGAAAGAAGAAAGAATTAAGAAAGAAGTAAGAAAGAAGTACGAAAGAAGTAAGGAATACGTAAGAAAGAAAGAAGTAAGAAAGAAGTAAGAAAGAAGTAAGAAAGAATGAAGAAAGAAGTAAGAAAGAAGGAAGAAAGAAGTAAGAAAGAAGTAAGAAAGAAATAAGAAAGTAGTAAGAAAGAAGAAAGAAAGAAGTAAGAATGAAGAAAGAAAGAAGTAAGAAAGAAGTAAGAAAGAAGTAAGAAAGAAGTAAGAAAGAAGTAAGAAAGATGTAAGAAAGAAGTAAGAAAGAAGTAAGAAGGAATGAAGAAGGAATGAAGAAGGAATGAAGAAAGAAGTAAGAAAGAAGTAAGAAAGAAGTAAGAAAGAAGTAAGAAAGAAGTAAGAAAGAAGTAAGAAAGAAAGAAGAAAGAAGAAAGAAAGAAGTTAGAAAGAAGTAAGAAATAAGAAAGAAAGAAGAAAGACGAAGAAAGAAAGAAAGAAGTAAGAAAGAAGTAAGAAAGAAGAAAGAAAGAAGAAAGAAAGAAGAAAGAGAGAAGAAAGAGAGAAGAAAGAAAGAAGAAAGAAAGAAGTAAGAATGAAATAAGAAAGAAGTAAGAAAGAGTAAGAAAGAAGTAAGAAGGAATGAAGAAAGAAGTAAGAAAGAAGTAAGAAAGAAGTAAGAAAGAAGTAAGAAAGAAGTAAGAAAGAAAGAAGAAAGAAGTAAGAAAGAAGTAAGAAAGAAGTAAGAAAGAAGTAAGAAAGAAGAAAAAAGAAGTTAGAAAGAAGTAAGAAAGAAGTAAGAACGAAGAAAGAAAGAAGTAAGAAAGAAGAAAGAAAGAAGAAAGAATTAAGAAAGAAGTAAGAAAGAAGAAGGAAGTAAGAAAGAAGTAAGAAAGAAGTAAGAAAGAAGTAAGAAGGAATGAAGAAAGAAGTAAGAATGAAGTAAGAAAGAAGTAAGAAAGAAGTAAGAAAGAAGTAAGAAAGAAGTAAGAAAGAAGTCAGAAAGAAGAAAGAAGTAGGAAAGAAGAAAGATAGAAGTAAGAAAGAAGTAAGAAAGAAGTAAGAAAGAAAGAAGAAAGAAGTAAGAAAGAAGTAAGAAAGAATTGAGAAAGAAGTAAGAAAGAAGAAAGAAAGAAGTAAGAAAGAAGTAAGAAAGAAGTAAGAAAGAAAGAAGAAAGAAGTAAGAAAGAATTAAGAAAGAAGTACGAAAGAAGTAAGAAAGAAGTAAGAAAGAAAGAAGTAAGAAAGAAGAAAGAAAGAAGTAAGAAAGAAGTAAGAAAGAGTAAGAAAGAAGAAAGAAGGAATGAAGAAAGAAGTAAGAAAGAAGTAAGAAAGAAGTAAGAAAGAAGTAAGAAAGAATTAAGAAAGAAAGAAGAAAGAAGTAAGAAAGAAGTTAGAAAGAAGTAAGAAAGAAGTAAGAAAGAAGAAAGAAAGAAGAAAGAAAGAAGTAAAAAAGAAGTAAGAAAGAATGAAGAAAGAAGTAAGAAAGAAGTAAGAAAGAAGTAAGAAAGAAGTAAGAAAGAAGAAAGAAAGAAGTAAGAAAGAATTAAGAAAGAAAGAAGAAAGAAGTAAGAAAGAAGTTAGAAAGAAGTAAGAAAGAAGTAAGAAAGAAGAAAGAAAGAAGAAAGAAAGAAGAAAGAAAGAAGTAAAAAAGAAGTAAGAAAGAATGAAGAAAGAAGTAAGAAAGAAGTAAGAAAGAAGTAAGAAAGAAGAAAGAAAGAAGTAAGAAAGAAGAAAGAAAGAAGAAAGAAGTAAGACAGAAGTAAGAAAGAAGTAACAATGAAGCAAGAAAGAAGTAAGAAAGAAGTAAAAAAGAAGTAAGAAAGCAGTAAGAAGGAATGAAGAAAGAAGCAAGAAAGAAGTAAGAGAGGAGTAAGAAAGAAGGAACTAAGAAAGAAAGAATAAAGAAGTAACAAAGAAGTAAGAAAGAATTAAGAAAGAAGTAAGAAAGAAGAAAGAAAGAAGTAAGAAAGAAGTAAGAAAGAAGTAAGAAAGAAAGAAGAAAGAAGTAAGAAAGAAGTATGAAAGAAGTAAGAAAGAAGTAAGAAAGAAAGAAGTAAGAAAGAAGTATGAAAGAAGTAAGAAAGAAGTAAGAAAGAAAGAAGAAAGAATTAAGAAAGAAGTAAGAAAGAAGTACGAAAGAAGTAAGGTATACGTAAGAAAGAAAGAAGTAAGAAAGAAGTAAGAAAGAAGTAAGAAAGAAGAAAGAAAGAAATAAGAAAGAAGTAAGAAAGAAGTAAGAAAGAATTAAGAAAGATGTAAGAAAGAAGAAAGAAAGAAGTAAGAAAGAAGTACGAAAGACGTACGAAAGAAGTAAGAAAGAAAGAAGTAAGAAAGAAGTATGAAAGAAGTAAGAAAGAAGTAAGAGAGAAAGAAGTAAGAAAGAAGTAAGAAAGAAGTAAGAAAGAAAGAAGAATGAAGAAAGAAAGAAGTTAGAAAGAAGTAAGAAATAAGAAAGAAAGAAGAAAGAAGAAGAAAGACAGAAAGAAGTAAGAAAGAAGTAAGAAAGAAGTAAGATAGAGGAAAGGAAGAAGAAAGAAAGAAGAAAGAGAGAAGAAAGAAGAAAGAAAGAAGAAAGAAAGAAGTAAGAAAGAAATAAGAAAGAAGTAAGAAAGAGTAAGAAAGAAGTAAGAAGGAATGAATAAAGAAGTAAGAAAGAAGTAAGAAAGAAGTAGGAAAGAAGTACGAAAGAAGTAAGAAAGAAAGAAGAAAGAAGTAAGAAAGAAGTAAGAAAGAAGTAAGAAAGAAGTAAGAAAGAAGTAAGAAAGAAGTAAGAAAGAAAGAAGAAAGAAAGAAGTAAGAATGAAGTAAGAAAGAAAGAAGAAAGAATAAAGAAAGAAGTTAGAAAGAAGTAAGAAAGAAGTAAGAAAGAAGTAAGAAAGAAGAAAAAAGAAGTTAGAAAGAAGTAAGAAAGAAGTAAGAACGAAGAAAGAAAGAAGTAAGAAAGAAGAAAGAAAGAAAGAAGAAAGAATTAAGAAAGAAGTAAGAAAGAAGAAGGAAGTAAGAAAGAAGTTAGAAAGAAGTAAGAAAGAAGTAAGAAGGAATGAAGAAAGAAGTAAGAATGAAGTAAGAAAGAAGTAAGAAAGAAGTAAGAAAGAAGTAAGAAAGAAGTAAGAAAGAAGAAAGAAGTAGGAAAGAAGAAAGAAAGAAGTAAGAAAGAAGTACGAAAGAAGTAAGAAAGAAGTAAGAAAGAAAGAAGTAAGAAAGAAGTAAGAAAGAAAGAAGAAAGAATAAAGAAAGAAGTTAGAAAGAAGTAAGAAAGAAGGAAGAAAGAAGTTAGAAAGAAGAAAGAAGTAAGAAAGAAGTTAGAAAGAAGTAAGAAAGAAGTAAGAAATAAGTAAGAAAGAAGTAAGAAAGAGTAAGAAAGAAGAAAGAAGGATTGAAGAAAGAAGTAAGAAAGAAGTAAGAAAGAAGTAAGAAAGAATTAAGAAAGAAAGAAGAAAGAAGTAAGAAAGAAGTTAGAAAGAAGTAAGAAAGAAGTAAGAAAGAAGAAAGAAAGAAGAAAGAAAGAAGTAAAAAAGAAGTCAGAAAGAATGAAGAAAGAAGTAAGAAAGAAGTAAGAAAGAAGTAAGAAAGAAGAAAGAAAGAAGTAAGAAAGAAGAAAGAAAGAAAGAAGAAAGAAGTAAGACAGAAGTAAGAAAGAAGTAACAATGAAGCAAGAAAGAAGTAAGAAAGAAGTAAAAAAGAAGTAAGAAAGCAGTAAGAAGGAATGAAGAAAGAAGCAAGAAAGAAGTAAGAGAGGAGTAAGAAAGAAGTAAGAAGGAACTAAGAAAGAAGTAAGAAAGAAGTAAGAAATAAGAAAGAAAGAAGTAAGAAAGAAGAAAGAAAGAAGTAAGAATGAAATAAGAAAGAAGTAAGAAAGAAGTAAGAAAGAAAGAAGAAAAAAGTAACAAAGAAGTAAGAAAGAATTAAGAAAGAAGTAAGAAAGAAGAAAGAAAGAAGTAAGAAAGAAGTAAGAAAGAAGTAAGAAAGAAAGAAGAAAGAAGTAAGAAAGAAGTAAGAAAGAAGTATGAAAGAAGTAAGAAAGAAGTAAGAAAGAAAGAAGTAAGAAAGAAGTATGAAAGAAGTAAGAAAGAAGTAAGAAAGAAAGAAGAAAGAATTAAGAAAGAAGTAAGAAAGAAGTACGAAAGAAGAAAGGAATACGTAAGAAAGAAAGAAGTAAGAAAGAAGTAAGAAAGAAGTAAGAAAGAAGAAAGAAAGAAGTAAGAAAGAAGTAAGAAAGAAGTAAGAAAGAAGTAAGAAAGAAATAAGAAAGAAGTAAGAAAGAAGTAAGAAAGAATTAAGAAAGATGTAAGAAAGAAGAAAGAAAGAAGTAAGAAAGAAGTACGAAAGACGTACGAAAGAAGTAAGAAAGAAAGAAGTAAGAAAGAAGTATGAAAGAAGTAAGAAAGAAGTAAGAAAGAAAGAAGTAAGAAAGAAAGAAGTTAGAAAGAAGTAAGAAATAAGAAAGAAATAAGAAAGAAGAAGAAAGACAGAAAGAAGTAAGAAAGAAGTAAGAAAGAATTAAGAAAGAAGAAAGAAATAAGAAAGAAAGAAGAAAGAAGAAAGAAAGAAGAAAGAAAGAAGTAAGAAAGAAATAAGAAAGAAGTAAGAAAGAGTAAGAAATAAGTAAGTAGGAATGAATAAAGAAGTAAGAAAGAAGTAAGAAAGAAGTAGGAAAGAAGTACGAAAGAAGTAAGAAAGAAAGAAGAAAGAAGTAAGAAAGAAGTAAGAAAAAAGTAAGAAAGAAGTAAGAAAGAAGTAAGAAAGAAGTAAGAAAGAAAGAAGTAAGAAAGAAGTAAGAATGAAGTAAGAAAGAAAGAAGAAAGAATAAAGAAAGAAGTTAGAAAGAATTAAGAAAGAAGTAAAAAGAAGTAAGAAAGAAGAAAAAAGAAGTTAGGAAGAAGTAAGAAAGAAGTAAGAACGAAGAAAGAAAGAAGTAAGAAAGAAGAAAGAAAGAAAGAAGAAAGAATTAAGAAAGAAGTAAGAAAGAAGAAGGAAGTAAGAAAGAAGTAAGAAAGAAGTAAGAAAGAAGTAAGAAGGAATGAAGAAAGAAGTAAGAATGAAGTAAGAAAGAAGTAAGAAAGAAGTAAGAAAGAAGTAAGAAAGAAGTAAGAAAGAAGTAAGAAAGAAAGAAGAAAGAAGTAAGAAAGAATTAAGAAAGAAGTAAGAAAGAAGAAAGAAAGAAGTAAGAAAGAAGTAAGAAAGAAGTAAGAAAGAAAGAAGAAAGAAGAAAGAAGTAAGAAAGATATATGAAAGAAGTAAGAAAGAAGTAAGAAAGAAAGAAGTAAGAAAGAAGTATGAAAGAAGTAAGAAAGAAGTAAGAAAGAAAGAAGAAAGAATTAAGAAAGAAGTAAGAAAGAAGTACGAAAGAAGTAAGGAATACGTAAGAATGAAAGAAGTAAGAAAGAAGTAAGAAAGAAGTAAGAAAGAAGAAAGAAAGAAGTAAGAAAGAAGTAAGAAATAAGTAAGAAAGAAGTAAGAAAGAAATAAGAAAGAAGTAAGAAAGAAGTAAGAAAGAATTAAAAAAGATGTAAGAAAGAAGAAAGAAAGAAGTAAGAAAGAAGTACGAAAGACGTACGAAAGAAGTAAGAAAGAAAGAAGTAAGAAAGAAGTATGAAAGAAGTAAGAAAGAAGTAAGAAAGAAAGAAGTAAGAAAGAAGTAAGAAAGAAAGAAGAATGAAGAAAGAAAGAAGTTAGAAAGAAGTAAGAAATAAGAAAGAAAGAAGAAATAAGAAGAAAGACAGAAAGAAGTAAGAAAGAAGTAAGAAAGAAGTAAGAAAGAAGAAAGAAAGAAGAAAGAAAGAAGAAAGAGAGAAGAAAGAGAGAAGAAAGAAAGAAGTAAGAAAGAAGTAAGAAATAAGTAAGAAAGAAGTAAGAAATAAGTAAGAAAGAAGTAAGAAAGAAGTAAGAAAGAAAGAAGAAAGAAAGACGGAAGAAAGAAGAAAGAAAGAAGTTAGAAAGAAGTAAGAAAGAAGTAAGAAAGAAGTAAGAAAGAAAGAAGTAAGAAAGAAGGAAGAAAGAAAGAAGAAAGAAAGAAGAAAGAAAGAAGTTAGAAAGAAGTAAGAAAGAAAGAATTAAGAAATAAGTAAGAAAGAAGAAAGAAAGAAGTAAGAAATAAGAAAGAAAGAAGTAAGAAAGAAGTAAGAAAGAAGTAAGAAAGAAGTAAGAAAGAAAGAAGAAAGAATTAAGAAAGAAGTAGGAAAGAAGTACGAAAGAAGTAAGGAAGACGTAAGAAAGAAAGAAGTAATAAAGAAGTAAGAAAGAAGTAAGAAAGAAAGAAGAAAGAAGTAAGAAAGAAGTAAGAAAGAAGTATGAAAGAAGTAAGAAAGAAGTAAGAAAGAAAGAAGTAAGAAAGAAGTAAGAAAGAAGTAAGAAAGAAAGAAGATAGAAAGAAGAAAGAAAGAAGAAAGAAAGAAGAAAGAAAGAAAAAAGAAAGAAAGAATTAAGAAAGAAGTAAGAAAGAAGTAAGAAAGAAAGAAGAAAGAAAGAAGAAAGAAGAAAGAAAGAAAGAAACAAAGTAAGAAGTAAGAAAGAAGTAAGAAAGTAGTAAGAAAGAAGTTAGAAAGAAGTTAGAAAGAAGTAAGAAAGAAGACAGAAAGAAAGAAGTAAGAAAGAAATAAGTTAGAAAGAAGTTAGAAAGAATTTAGAAATAAGTAAGAAAGAAGAAAGCAGGAATAAAGAAAGAAAGAAGTAAGAAAGAAATAAGAAAGAAGAAAGAAAGAAAGAAGAAAGATGAAGAAATATAGAAGAAAGAGAGAAGAAAGAGAGAAGAAAGAAAGAAGAAAGAAAGAAGTAAGAAAGAAGTAAGAAAGAAGTAAGAAAGAAGTAAGAAGGAAGTAAGGAGGAATGAAGAAAGAAGTAAGGAGGAATGAAGAAAGAAGTAAGAAAGAAGTAAGAAATAAGTATGAAAGAAGTAAGAAAGAAGTAAGAAAGAAGAAAGAAAGAAGAAAGAAGAAAGAAAGAAGTAAGAAAGAAAGAAGAAAGAAAGCAGAATTAAAGAAGTAAGAAAGAAGTTAGAAAGAAGTAAGAAATAAATAAGAAAGAAGTAAGAAAGAAGTAAGAAAGAAGTAATAAAGAATAAGAAAGAAGAAAGAAAGAAGTAAGAAAGAAGAAAGAAAGAAGAAAGAAAGAAAGAACAAAGAAAGAAGAAAGAAAGAAGAAAGAAAGAAGTTACAAAGAAGTAAGAAAGAAGTAAGAAAGAAGACAGAAAGTAGTTAGAAAGAAGTAAGAAAGAAGCAAGAAAGAAGTAAGAAAGAAGTAAGAAATAAGTAAGAAAAAATTAAGAAAGAAAGAAGTAAGAAAGAAAAAAGAAAGAAGTTAGAAAGAAGTTAGAAATAATTTAGAAATAAGAAAGAAAGAAGAAAGAAGAAGAAAGAAAGAAAGAAGTAAGAAAGAAGTAAGAAAGAAGTAAGAAAGAAAGAAGAAAGAAAGAAGAAAGAAAGAAGAAAGAGAGAAGAAACAGAGAAGAAAGAAAGAAGAAAGAAAGAAGTAAGAATGAAGTAAGAAAGAAGTAAGAAAGAAAGAAGAAAGAATAAAGAAAGAAGTTATAAAGAAGTAAGAAAGAAGTAAGAAAGAAGTAAGAAAGAAGTAAGAAAGAAAGAAGTAAGAAAGAAGAAAGAAAGAAGTAAGAAAGAAGTAAGAAAGTAGTAAGAAAGAAGTAAGAAAGAAGTAAGAAAGAAGTAACAAAGAAGTAAGAAAGAAGTAAGAAAGAAAGAAGAAAGAAGTAAGAAAGAAGTTAGGAAGAAGTAAGAAAGAAGTAAGAAATAAGTAAGAAAGAAGTAAGAAAGAAGTAAGAAAGAAAGAAGTAAGAAAGAAGAAAGAAAGAAGTAAGAAAGAAGTAAGAAAGAAGTAAGAAAGAAGTAAGAAAGAAAGAAGAAAGAAAGACAAAAGAAAGAAGAAAGAAAGAAGTTAGAAAGAGTAAGAAAGAATTAAGAAAGAAGTAAGAAAGAATTAAGAATGAAGTAAGAAAGAATTACGAAAGAAGTATGAAAGAAGTAAGAAAGAAGTAAGAAAGAAAGAAGTAAGAAAGAAGTAAGAAAGAAAGAAGAAAGAAAGAAGAAAGAAAGAAGTTAGAAAGAAGTAAGAAAGAAAGAATTAAGAAATAAGTAAGAAAGAAGAAAGAAAGAAGTAAGAAATAAGAAAGAAGTACGAAAGAAGTAAGAAAGAAGTAAGAAAGAAGTAAGAAAGAAAGAAGAAAGAATTAAGAAAGAAGTAAGAAAGAAGTACGAAAGAAGTAAGGAATACGTAAGAAAGAAAGAAGTAAGAAAGAAGTAAGAAAGAAGTAAGAAAGAAGAAAGAAAGAAATAAAAAAGAAGTAAGAAAGAAGTAAGAAAGAAGTAAGAAAGAAATAAGAAAGAAGTAAGAAAGAAGTAAGAAAGAATTAAGAAAGATGTAAGAAAGAAGAAAGAAAGAAGTAAGAAAGAAGTACGAAAGACGTACGAAAGAAGTAAGAGAGAAAGAAGTAAGAAAGAAGTATGAAAGAAGTAAGAAAGAAGTAAGAAAGAAAGAAGTAAGAAAGAAGTAAGAAAGAAGTAAGAAAGAAAGAAGAATGAAGAAAGAAAGAAGTTAGAAAGAAGTAAGAAATAAGAAAGAAAGAAGAAATAAGAAGAAAGACAGAAAGAAGTAAGAAAGAACTAAGAAAGAAGTAAGAAAGAAGAAAGAAAGAAAGAAGTAAGAAAGAAGTAAGAAAGAAGTAAGAAAGAAAGAAGAAATAATTAAGAAAGAAGTAAGAAAGAAGTATGAAAGAAGTAAGAAAGAAGTAAGAAAGAAAGAAGTAAGAAAGAAGTAAGAAAGAAGTAAGAAAGAAGTAAGAAAGAAGTAAGAAATAATTAAGAAAAAAGTAAGAAAGAAAGAAGTACGAAAGAAATAAGAAAGAAGCTAGAAAGAAGTTAGAAAGAATTTAGAAATAAGAAAGAAAGAAGAAAGAAGTAGAAAGAAAGAAAGAAGTAAGAAAGAAGTAAGAAAGAAGTAAGAAAGAAAGAAGAAGGAAAGAAGAAGGAAAGAAGAAAGAGAGAAGAAATAGAGAAGAAAGAAAGAAGAAAGAAAGAGGTAAGAATGAAGTAAGAAAGAAGTAAGAAAGAGTAAGAAAGAAGAAAGAAGGAATGAAGAAAGAAGTATAGAAAGAAGTAAGAAAGAAGTAAGAAAGAAGTAAGAAAGAAGTAAGAAAGAATTAAGAAAGAAAGAAGAAAGAAGTAAGAAAGAAGTTAGAAAGAAGTAAGAAAGAAGTAAGAAAGAAGAAAGAAAGAAGAAAGAAAGAAGAAAGAAAGAAGTAAAAAAGAAGTAAGAAAGAATGAAGAAAGAAGTAAGAAAGAAGTAAGAAAGAAGTAAGAAAGAAGTAAGAAAGAAGAAAGAAAGAAGTAAGAAAGAAGAAAGAAAGAAAGAAGAAAGAAAGAAGTATGAAAGAAGTAAGAAAGAAGTAAGAAAGAAGTAAGAAAGAAGTAAGAAAGAAAGAAGAAATAAAGACGAAAGAAAGAAGAAAGAAAGAAGTTAGAAAGAAGTAAGAAAGAAGTAAGAAAGAAGTAAGAAAGAAAGAAGTAAGAAAGAAGGAAGAAAGAAAGAAGAAAGAAAGAAGAAAGAAAGAAGTAAGAAATAAGAAAGAAAGAAGTAAGAAAGAAGTAAGAAAGAAGTAAGAAAGAAGTAAGAAAGAAAGAAGAAAGAATTAAGAAAGAAGTAGGAAAGAAGTACGAAAGAAGTAAGGAAGACGTAAGAAAGAAAGAAGTAAGAAAGAAGTAAGAAAGAAGTAAGAAAGAAAGAAGAAAGAAGTAAGAAAGAAGTAAGAAAGAAGTATGAAAGAAGTAAGAAAGAAGTAAGAAAGAAAGAAGTAAGAAAGAAGTAAAAAAGAAGTAAGAAAGAAAGAAGATAGAAAGAAGAAAGAAAGAAGAAAGAAAGAAGAAAGAAAGAAAAAAGAAAGAAAGAATTAAGAAAGAAGTAAGAAAGAAGTAAGAAAGAAAGAAGAAAGAAAGAAGAAAGAAGAAAGAAAGAAAGAAACAAAGTAAGAAGTAAGAAAGAAATAAGAAAGTAGTAAGAAAGAAGTTAGAAAGAAGTTAGAAAGAAGTAAGAAAGAAGACAGAAAGAAAGAAGTAAGAAAGAAATAAGTTAGAAAGAAGTTAGAAAGAATTTAGAAATAAGTAAGAAAGAAGAAAGCAGGAATAAAGAAAGAAAGAAGTAAGAAAGAAATAAGAAAGAAGAAAGAAAGAAAGAAGAAAGATGAAGAAATATAGAAGAAAGAGAGAAGAAAGAGAGAAGAAAGAAAGAAGAAAGAAAGAAGTAAGAAAGGAGTAAGAAAGAAGTAAGAAAGAAGTAAGAAGGAAGTAAGGAGGAATGAAGAAAGAAGTAAGGAGGAATGAAGAAAGAAGTAAGAAAGAAGTAAGAAATAAGTATGAAAGAAGTAAGAAAGAAGTAAGAAAGAAGAAAGAAAGAAGAAAGAAGAAAGAAAGAAGTAAGAAAGAAAGAAGAAAGAAAGCAGAATTAAAGAAGTAAGAAAGAAGTTAGAAAGAAGTAAGAAATAAATAAGAAAGAAGTAAGAAAGAAGTAAGAAAGAAGTAATAAAGAATAAGAAAGAAGAAAGAAAGAAGTAAGAAAGAAGAAAGAAAGAAGAAAGAAAGAAAGAACAAAGAAAGAAGAAAGAAAGAAGAAAGAGTTACAAAGAAGTAAGAAAGAAGTAAGAAAGAAGACAGAAAGTAGTTAGAAAGAAGTAAGAAAGAAGCAAGAAAGAAGTAAGAAAGAAGTAAGAAATAAGTAAGAAAAAATTAAGAAAGAAAGAAGTAAGAAAGAAAAAAGAAAGAAGTTAGAAAGAAGTTAGAAAGAATTTAGAAATAAGAAAGAAAGAAGAAAGAAGAAGAAAGAAAGAAAGAAGTAAGAAAGAAGTAAGAAAGAAGTAAGAAAGAAAGAAGAAAGAAAGAAGAAAGAAAGAAGAAAGAGAGAAGAAACAGAGAAGAAAGAAAGAAGAAAGAAAGAAGTAAGAATGAAGTAAGAAAGAAGAAAGAAAGAAGAAAGAATAAAGAAAGAAGTTATAAAGAAGTAAGAAAGAAGTAAGAAAGAAGTAAGAAAGAAGTAAGAAAGAAAGAAGTAAGAAAGAAGTAAGAAAGAAGTAAGAAAGAAGTAAGAAAGTAGTAAGAAAGAAGTTATAAAGAAGTAAGAAAGAAGTAAGAAAGAAGTAAGAAAGAAGTAAGAAAGAAAGAAGTAAGAAAGAAGAAAGAAAGAAGTAAGAAAGAAGTAAGAAAGAAGTAAGAAAGAAGTAAGAAAGAAAGAAGAAAGAAAGACAAAAGAAAGAAGAAAGAAAGAAGTTAGAAAGAGTAAGAAAGAATTAAGAAAGAAGTAAGAAAGAATTAAGAATGAAGTAAGAAAGAATTACGAAAGAAGTATGAAAGAAGTAAGAAAGAAGTAAGAAAGAAAGAAGTAAGAAAGAAGTAAGAAAGAAAGAAGAAAGAAAGAAGAAAGAAAGAAGTTAGAAAGAAGTAAGAAAGAAAGAATTAAGAAATAAGTAAGAAAGAAGAAAGAAAGAAGTAAGAAATAAGAAAGAAGTACGAAAGAAGTAAGAAAGAAGTAAGAAAGAAGTAAGAAAGAAAGAAGAAAGAATTAAGAAAGAAGTAAGAAAGAAGTACGAAAGAAGTAAGGAATACGTAAGAAAGAAAGAAGTAAGAAAGAAGTAAGAAAGAAGTAAGAAAGAAGAAAGAAAGAAATAAAAAAGAAGTAAGAAAGAAGTAAGAAAGAAGTAAGAAAGAAATAAGAAAGAAGTAAGAAAGAAGTAAGAAAGAATTAAGAAAGATGTAAGAAAGAAGAAAGAAAGAAGTAAGAAAGAAGTACGAAAGACGTACGAAAGAAGTAAGAGAGAAAGAAGTAAGAAAGAAGTATGAAAGAAGTAAGAAAGAAGTAAGAAAGAAAGAAGTAAGAAAGAAGTAAGAAAGAAGTAAGAAAGAAAGAAGAATGAAGAAAGAAAGAAGTTAGAAAGAAGTAAGAAATAAGAAAGAAAGAAGAAAGAAGAAGAAAGACAGAAAGAAGTAAGAAAGAACTAAGAAAGAAGTAAGAAAGAAGAAAGAAAGAAAGAAGTAAGAAAGAAGTAAGAAGGAAGTAAGAAAGAAAGAAGAAAGAATTAAGAAAGAAGTAAGAAAGAAGTATGAAAGAAGTAAGAAAGAAGTAAGAAAGAAAGAAGTAAGAAAGAAGTAAGAAAGAAGTAAGAAAGAAGTAAGAAATAATTAAGAAAAAAGTAAGAAAGAAAGAAGTACGAAAGAAATAAGAAAGAAGCTAGAAAGAAGTTAGAAAGAATTTAGAAATAAGAAAGAAAGAAGAAAGAAGTAGAAAGAAAGAAAGAAGTAAGAAAGAAGTAAGAAAGAAGTAAGAAAGAAAGAAGAAAGAAAGAAGAAAGAAAGAAGAAAGAGAGAAGAAAGAGAGAAGAAAGAAAGAAGAAAGAAAGAGGTAAGAATGAAGTAAGAAAGAAGTAAGAAAGAGTAAGAAAGAAGAAAGAAGGAATGAAGAAAGAAGTATAGAAAGAAGTAAGAAAGAAGTAAGAAAGAAGTAAGAAAGAATTAAGAAAGAAAGAAGAAAGAAGTAAGAAAGAAGTTAGAAAGAAGTTAGAAAGAAGTAAGAAAGAAGAAAGAAAGAAGAAAGAAAGAAGAAAGAAAGAAGTAAAAAAGAAGTAAGAAAGAATGAAGAAAGAAGTAAGAAAGAAGTAAGAAAGAAGTAAGAAAGAAGTAAGAAAGAAGAAAGAAAGAAGTAAGAAAGAAGAAAGAAAGAAAGAAGAAAGAAAGAAGTATGAAAGAAGTAAGAAAGAAGTAAGAAAGAAAGAAGTAAGAAAGAAGTAAGAAAGAAGTAAGAAAGAAGTAAGAAGGAATGAAGAAAGAAGTAAGAAAGAAGTAAGAAAGAAGTACGAAAGAAGTAAGAAAGAAAGAAGAAAGAAGTTAGAAAGAAGTAAGAAAGAAGTAAGAAAGAAAGAATTAAGAAAGAAGTAAGAAAGAAGAAAGAAAGAAGTAAGAAAGAAGAAAGAAAGAAGTAAGAAAGAAGTAAGAAAGAAGAAAGAAAGAAGAAAGAAGTAAGAAAGAAGTAAGAAAGAAGTACGAAAGAAGTAAGAAAGAAGTAAGAAAGAAAGAAGAAAGAAGTTAGAAAGAAGTAAGAAAGAAGTATGAAAGAAGTAAGAAAGAAGTTGAGAAATAAAGAAGTAAGAAAGAAGTAAGAAAGAAAGAAGAAAGAAAGAAGAAGGGAAGAAGAAAGAAAGAAGAAAGAAAGAAAAAAGAAAGAAAGAATTAAGAAAGAATTAAGAAAGAAGTAAGAAAGAATGAAGAAAGAAAGAAGAAAGAAGAAAGAAAGAAAGAATCAAACAAAGAAGTAAGAAAGAAGTAAGAAAGTATTAAGAAAGAAGTTAGAAAGAAGTTAGAAAGAAGTAAGAAAGAAGACAGAAAGAAAGAAGTACGAAAGAAATAAGTTAGAAAGAAGTTAGAAAGAATTTAGAAATAAGAAAGAAAGAAGAAAGCAAGAATAAAGAAAGAAAGAAGTAAGAAAGAAGTAAGAAAGAAAGAAGGAAGATGAAGAAAGAAAGAAGAGAGAAGAAAGAGAGAAGAAAGAAAGAAGAAAGAAAGAAGTAAGAAAGAAGTAAGAAAGAAGTAAGAAAGAAGTACAAAAGAAGAAAGAAAGAAGTAAGAAAGAAGAAAGAAAGAAGGAAGAAAGAAGTAAGAAAGAAGTAAGAATGAAGAAAGAAAGAAGAAAGAAGAAAGAAAGAAGAAAGAAAGAAGAAAGAAAGAAGAAAGAACGAAGAAAGAAAGAAGTTAGAAAGAAGTAAGAAAGAAGTAAAAAAGAAGTAAGAAAGAAGAAAGAAAGAAGAAAGAAAGAAGAAAGAAAGAAGTAAGAAAGAAGTAAGAAAGAATGAAGAAAGAAGTAAGAAAGAAGTAAGAAAGAAGTAAGAAAGAAGAAAAAGAAGTTAGAAAGAACTAAGAAAGAAGTAAGAAAGAAGTAAGAAAGAAGAAAGAAAGAAGTAAGAAAGAAGAAAGAAAGAAAGAAGAAAGAAGTAAGAAAGAAGTAAGAAAGAAGTAAGAAAGAAGTAAGAAAGAAGTAAGAAAGAAGTAAGAAAGAAGAAAAAAGAAGTTAGAAAGAAGTAAGAAAGAAGTAAGAAAGAAGAAAGAAAGAAGTAAGAAAGAAGAAAGAAAGAAAGAAGAAAGAAGTAAGAAAGAAGTAAGAAAGAAGTAAGAAAGAAGTAAGAAAGAAGTAAGAAAGAAGTAAGAAAGAAGTAAGAAGGAATGAAGAAAGAAGTAAGAAAGATGTAAGAAAGAAGTAAGAAATAAGTAAGAAAGATGTAAGAAAGAAAGAAGAAAGAAAGAAGAAAGAAAGAAGTTAGAAAGAAGTAAGAAAGAAGTTAGAAAGAAAGAATTAAGAAATAAGTAAGAAAGAAGAAAGAAAGAAGTAAGAAAGAAGAAAGAAAGAAGAAAGAAAGAAGAAAGAAAGAAGTAAGAAATAAGTAAGAAAGAAAGAAGAAAGAAGTAAGAAAGAAGTAAGAAAGAAGTACGAAAGAAGTAAGAAAGAAGTAAGAAAGAAAGAAGTAAGAAAGAAGTAATAAAGAAGTAAGAAAGAAGATAGGAAGAAGTAAGAAAGAAGTAAGAATGAAGTAAAAAGAAGTAAGAAAGAAGTAAGAAAGAAAGAGAAAGAAGAAAGAAGTAAGAAAGAAGTATGAAAGAAGTAAGAAAGAAGTTGAGAAAGAAAGAAGTAAGAAAGAAGTAAGAAAGAAGTAAGAAAGAAAGAAGAAAGAAAGAAGAAAGAAGAAAGAAAGAAAGAATCAAAGAAAGAACTATAGAAAGAAGTAAGAAAGTAGTAAGAAAGAAGTTAGAAAGAAGTTAGAAAGAAGTAAGAAAGAAGACAGAAAGAAAGAAGTAAGAAAGAAATAAGTAAGAAAGAAGTTAGAAAGAATTTAGAAATAAGAAAGAAAGAAGAAAGCAAGAATAAAGAAAGAAAGAAGTAAGAAAGAAGTAAGAAAGAAAGAAGAAAGATGAAGAAAGAAAGAAGAAAGAGAGAAGAAAGAGAGAAGAAAGAAAGAAGAAAGAAAGAAGTAAGAAAGAAGTAAGAAAGAAGAAAGAAAGAAGTACGAAAGAAGAAAGAAAGAAGTAAGAAGTTAGAAAGAAGTAAGAAAGAAGTATGAAAGAAGTAAGAAAGAAGTTGAGAAATAAAGAAGTAAGAAAGAAGTAAGAAAGAAAGAAGAAAAAAGAAGAAAGAAAGAAGAAAGAAGTTAGAAAGAAGTAAGAAAGAAGTATGAAAGAAGTAAGAAAGAAGTTGAGAAATAAAGAAGTAAGAAAGAAGTAAGAAAGAAAGAAGAAAGAAAGAAGAAGGAAAGAAGAAAGAAAGAAGAAAGAAAGAAAAAAGAAGAAAGAATTAAGAAAGAATTAAGAAAGAAGTAAGAAAGAATGAAGAAAGAAAGAAGAAAGAAGAAAGAAAGAAAGAATCAAACAAAGAAGTTAGAAAGAAGTAAGAAAGAAGACAGAAAGAAAGAAGTAAGAAAGAAATAAGTTAGAAAGAAGTTAGAAAGAATTTAGAAATAAGAAAGAAAGAAGAAAGCAAGAATAAAGAAAGAAAGAAGTAAGAAAGAAATAAGAAAGAAAGAAGAAAGATGAAGAAAGAAAGAAGAGAGAAGAAAGAGAGAAGAAAGAAAGAAGAAAGAAAGAAGTAAGAAAGAAGTAAGAAAGAAGTAAGAAAGAAGTAAGAAAGAAGAAAGAAAGAAGAAAGAAGAAAGAAAGAAGAAAGAACGAAGAAAGAAAGAAGTTAGAAAGAAGTAAGAAAGAAGTAAAAAAGAAGTAAGAAAGAAGAAAGAAAGAAGAAAGAAAGAAGAAAGAAACAAGTAAGAAAGAAGTAAGAAAGAATGAAGAAAGAAGTAAGAAAGAAGTAAGAAAGAAGTAAGAAAGAAGAAAAAAGAAGTTAGATAGAACTATGAAAGAAGTAAGAAAGAAGTAAGAAAGAAGAAAGAAAGAAGTAAGAAAGAAGAAAGAAAGAAAGAAGAAAGAAGTAAGAAAGAAGTAAGAAAGAAGTAAGAAAGAAGTAAGAAAGAAGTAAGAAAGAAGTAAGAAAGAAGTAAGAAAGAAGAAAAAAGAAGTTAGAAAGAAGTAAGAAAGAAGTAAGAAAGAAGAAAGAAAGAAGTAAGAAAGAAGAAAGAAAGAAAGAAGAAAGAAGTAAGAAAGAAGTAAGAAAGAAGTAAGAAAGAAGTAAGAAAGAAGTAAGAAAGAAGTAAGAAAGAAGTAAGAAAGAAGTAAGAAAGAAGTAAGAAGGAATGAAGAAAGAAGTAAGAAAGATGTAAGAAAGAAAGAAGTTAGAAAGAAGTAAGAAAGAAGTAAGAGAGAAGTACGAAAGAAGTATGAAAGAAGTAAGAAAGAAGAAAGAAAGAAGTAAGAAATAAGTAAGAAAGATGTAAGAAAGAAAGAAGAAAGAAAGAAGAAAGAAAGAAGTTAGAAAGAAGTAAGAAAGAAGTTAGAAAGAAAGAATTAAGAAATAAGTAAGAAAGAAGAAAGAAAGAAGTAAGAAAGAAGAAAGAAAGAAGAAAGAAAGAAGTAAGAAAGAAGTAAGAAAGAAAGAAGAAAGAAGTAAGAAAGAAGTAAGAAAGAAGTACGAAAGAAGTAAGAAAGAAAGAAGTAAGAAAGAAGTAATAAAGAAGTAAGAAAGAAGATAGGAAGAAGTAAGAAAGAAGTAAGAATGAAGTAAAAAAGAAGTAAGAAAGAAGTAAGAAAGAAAGAGAAAGAAGAAAGAAGTAAGAAAGAAGTATGAAAGAAGTAAGAAAGAAGTTGAGAAAGAAAGAAGTAAGAAAGAAGTAAGAAAGAAGTAAGAAAGAAAGAAGAAAGAAGAAAGAAAGAAGAAAGAAGAAAGAAAGAAAGAATCAAAGAAAGAACTATAGAAAGAAGTAAGAAAGTAGTAAGAAAGAAGTTAGAAAGAAGTTAGAAAGAAGTAAGAAAGAAGACAGAAAGAAAGAAGTAAGAAAGAAATAAGTAAGAAAGAAGTTAGAAAGAATTTAGAAATAAGAAAGAAAGAAGAAAGCAAGAATAAAGAAAGAAAGAAGTAAGAAAGGAGTAAGAAAGAAAGAAGAAAGATGAAGAAAGAAAGAAGAAAGAGAGAAGAAAGAGAGAAGAAAGAAAGAAGAAAGAAAGAAGTAAGAAAGAAGTAAGAAAGAAGAAATAAAGAAGAAAGAAGAAAGAAAGAAGAAAGAAAGAAGTAAGAAAGAAGTAAGAAAGAAGTAAGAAAGAATTAAGAAAGAAAGAAGAAAAAAGAAGAAATAAAGAAGAAAGAATAAAGTTAGAAAGAAGTAAGAAAGAAGTAAGAAAGAAGTAAGAAAGAAGTAAGAAAGAGTAAGAAAGAAGTAAGAAGGAATGAAGAAAGAAGTAAGAAAGAAGTAAGAAAGAAGTAAGAAAGAAGTAAGAGAGAAGAAAGAAGAAAGAAAGAAGAAAGAAAGAAGTAAGAAAGAAGTAAGAAAGAAGTATGAAAGAAGTAAGAAAGAAGTAAGAAAGAAAGAAGTAAGAAAGAAGAAAGAAGAGAGAAAGAAAGAAACAAAGAAAGAAGTAAGAAAGAAGTAAGAAAGTAGTAAGAAAGAAGTTAGAAAGAAGTTAGAAAGAAGTAAGAAAGAAGACAGAAAGAAAGAAGTAAGAAAGAAATGTTAGAAAGAAGTTAGAAAGAATTTAGAAATAAGAAAGAAGAAGAAAGCAAGAATAAAGAAAGAAAGAAGTAAGAAAGAAGTAAGAAAGAAGTAAGAAAGAAAGAAGAAAGATGAAGAAAGAAAGAAGAAAGAGAGAAGAAAGAAAAAAGAAAGAAAGAAGTAAGAAAGAAGTAAGTAAGAAAGAAGAAAGAAGGAAGAAAAAAGTAAGAAAGAAGTAAGAAAGAAGTAAGAAAGAAATAAGAAAGAAAGAAGAAAGAAAGAAGAAAGAAAGAAGATAGAAAGAAGTAAGAAAGAAAGAATTAAGAAAGAAGTAAGAAAGAAGAAAGAAAGAAGTAAGAAAGAAGAAAGAAAGAAGTAAGAAAGAAGTAAGAAAGAAGTAAGAAAGATAAAAGAAAGAAGTAAGAAAGAAGTAAGAAAGAAGTATGAAAGAAGTAAGAAAGAAGTAAGAAAGAAAGAAGTAAGAAAGAAGTAAGAAAGAAGTAAGAAAGAAAGAAGAAAGAAAGAAGAAAGAAAGAAGAGAGAAAGAAGAAAGAAATAAAAAAGAAAGAAAGAACTAAGAAAGAAGAAAGAAGTAAGAAAGAAGTAAGAAAGAAGTAAGAAATAAGTAAGAAAAAAGTAAGAAAGAAAGAAGTAAGAAAGAAATAAGAAAGAAGTTAGAAAGAAGTTAGAATGAATTTAGAAATAAGAAAAAAGAAGAAAGAAGTAGAAAGAAAGAAAGAAGTAAGAAAGAAGTAAGAAAGAAGTAAGAAAGAAAGAAGAAAGAAAGGAGAAGGAAAGAAGAAAGAGAGAAGAAAGAGAGAAGAAAGAAAGAAGAAAGAAAGAGGTAAGAATGAAGTAAGAAAGAAGTAAGAAAGAGTAAGAAAGAAGTAAGAAGGAATGAAGAAAGAAGTAAGAAAGAAGTAAGAAAGAAGTAAGAAAGAAGTAAGAAAGAATTAAGAAAGAAAGAAGAAAGAAATAAGAAAGAAGTAAGAAAGAAGTAAGAAAGAAGTAAGAAAGAAGAAAGAAGAAAGAAAGAAGAAAGAAAGAAGTAAGAAAGAAGTAAGAAAGAATGAAGAAAGAAGTAAGAAAGAAGTAAGAAAAAGCAAGAAAGAAGAAAAAAGAAGTTATAAAGAAGTAAGAAAGAAGTAAGAAAGAAGTGAGAAAGAAGTAAGAAAGAAGTAAGAAAGAATTAAGAAGGAATGAAGAAAGAAGTAAGAAAAAAGTAAGAAAGAAGTACGAAAGAAGTAAGAAAGAAGTAAGAAAGAAAGAAGTAAGAAAGAAGTATGAAAGAAGTAAGAGAGAAGTAATAAAGAAAGAAGTAAGAAAGAAGTATGAAAGAAAGAAGAAAGAAAGAAGAAAGAAAGAAGTTACAAGGAAGTAAGAAAGAAGTAAGAAAGAAGTACGAAAGAAGTATGAAAGAATTAAGAAAGAAGAAAGAAAGAAGGAAGAAATAAGTAAGAAAGAAGTAAGAAAGAAAGAAGAAAGAAAGAAGAAAGAAAGAAGTTAGAAAGAAGTAAGAAAGAAGTAAGAAAGAAAGAATTAAGAAAGAAGTAAGAAAGAAGAAAGAAAGAAGTAAGAAAGAAGAAAGAAAGAAGTAAGAAAGAAGTAAGAAAGAAGTAAGAAAGAAAGAAGAAAGAAAGAAGAAAGAAAGAAGAGAGAAAGAAGAAAGAAATAAAAAAGAAAGAAAGAACTAAGAAAGAAGAAAGAAGTAAGAAAGAAGTAAGAAATAAGTAAGAAAAAAGTAAGAAAGAAAGAAGTAAGAAAGAAATAAGAAAGAAGTTAGAAAGAAGTTAGAAAGAATTTAGAAATAAGAAAAAAAGAAGAAAGAAGTAGAAAGAAAGAAAGAAGTAAGAAAGAAGTAAGAAAGAAGTAAGAAAGAAAGAAGAAAGAAAGAAGAAAGAAAGAAGAAAGAGAGAAGAAAGAGAAAAGAAAGAAAGAAGAAAGAAAGAGGTAAGAATGAAGTAAGAAAGAAGTAAGAAAGAGTAAGAAAGAAGTAAGAAGGAATGAAGAAAGAAGTAAGAAAGAAGTAAGAAAGAAGTAAGAAAGAAGTAAGAAAGAATTAAGAAAGAAAGAAGAAAGAAGTAAGAAAGAAGTAAGAAAGAAGTAAGAAAGAAGTAAGAAAGAAGGAAGTAAGAAAGAAATAAGAAAGGAGAAAGAAAGAATAAAGAAAGAAGAAAGAAAGAAGAAAGAAAGAAGAAAGAAGAAAGAAAGAAAGAAAAAAAGAAAGAAGTAAGAAAGAAGTAAGAAAGTAGTAAGAAAGAAGTTAGAAAGAAGTTAGAAAGAAGTAAGAAAGAAGACAGAAAGAAAGAAGTAAGAAAGAAATGTTAGAAAGAAGTTAGAAAGAATTTAGAAATAAGAAAGAAAGAAGAAAGCAAGAATAAAGAAAGAAAGAAGTAAGAAAGAAGTAAGAAAGAAGTAAGAAAGAAAGAAGAAAGATGAAGAAAGAAAGAAGAAAGAGAGAAGAAAGAAAAAGAAAGAAAGAAGTAAGAAAGAAGTAAGTAAGAAAGAAGAAAGAAGGAAGAAAAAAGTAAGAAAGAAGTAAGAAAGAAGTAAGAAAGAAAAAAGAAAGAAAGAAGAAAGAAAGAAGAAAGAAAGAAGTTAGAAAGAAGTAAGAAAGAAAGAATTAAGAAAGAAGTAAGAAAGAAGAAAGAAAGAAGTAAGAAAGAAGAAAGAAAGAAGTAAGAAAGAAGTAAGAAAGAAGTAAGAAAGATAAAAGAAAGAAGTAAGAAAGAAGTAAGAAAGAAGTATGAAAGAAGTAAGAAAGAAGTAAGAAAGAAAGAAGTAAGAAAGAAGTAAGAAAGAAGTAAGAAAGAAAGAAGAAAGAAAGAAGAAAGAAAGAAGAGAGAAAGAAGAAAGAAATAAAAAAGAAAGAAAGAACTAAGAAAGAACAAAGAAGTAAGAAAGAAGTAAGAAAGAAGTAAGAAATAAGTAAGAAAAAAGTAAGAAAGAAAGAAGTAAGAAAGAAATAAGAAAGAAGTTAGAAAGAAGTTAAAATGAATTTAGAAATAAGAAAGAAAGAAGAAAGAAGTAGAAAGAAAGAAAGAAGTAAGAAAGAAGTAAGAAAGAAGTAAGAAAGAAAGAAGAAAGAAAGGAGAAGGAAAGAAGAAAGAGAGAAGAAAGAGAGAAGAAAGAAAGAAGAAAGAAAGAGGTAAGAATGAAGTAAGAAAGAAGTAAGAAAGAAGTAAGAAAGAAGTAAGAAAGAAGAAAGAAGAAAGAAAGAAGAAAGAAAGAAGTAAGAAAGAAGTAAGAAAGAATGAAGAAAGAAGTAAGAAAGAAGTAAGAAAGAAGCAAGAAAGAAGAAAAAAGAAGTTATAAAGAAGTAAGAAAGAAGTAAGAAAGAAGTGAGAAAGAAGTAAGAAAGAAGTAAGAAAGAATTAAGAAGGAATGAAGAAAGAAGTAAGAAAAAAGTAAGAAAGAAGTACGAAAGAAGTAAGAAAGAAGTAAGAAAGAAAGAAGTAAGAAAGAAGTATGAAAGAAGTAAGAGAGATGTAATAAAGAAAGAAGTAAGAAAGAAGTAAGAAAGAAGTATGAAAGAAAGAAGAAAGAAAGAAGAAAGAAAGAAGTTACAAGGAAGTAAGAAAGAAGTAAGAAAGAAGTACGAAAGAAGTATGAAAGAATTAAGAAAGAAGAAAGAAAGAAGGAAGAAATAAGTAAGAAAGAAGTAAGAAAGAAAGAAGAAAGAAAGAAGAAAGAAAGAAGTTAGAAAGAAGTAAGAAAGAAGTAAGAAAGAAAGAATTAAGAAAGAAGTAAGAAAGAAGAAAGAAAGAAGTAAGAAAGAAGAAAGAAAGAAGTAAGAAAGAAGTAAGAAAGAAGTAAGAAAGAAAGAAGAAAGAAGTAAGAAAGAAAGAAGAGAGAAAGAAGAAAGAAATAAAAAAGAAAGAAAGAACTAAGAAAGAAGAAAGAAGTAAGAAAGAACTAAGAAATAAGTAAGAAGAAAGTAAGAAAGAAAGAAGTAAGAAAGAAATAAGAAAGAAGTTAGAAAGAAGTTAGAAAGAATTTAGAACTAAGAAAAAAAGAAGAAAGAAGTAGAAAGAAAGAAAGAAGTAAGAAAGAAGTAAGAAAGAAGTAAGAAAGAAAGAAGAAAGAAAGAAGAAAGAAAGAAGAAAGAGAGAAGAAAGAGAGAAGAAAGAAAGAAGAAAGAAAGAGGTAAGAATGAAGTAAGAAAGAAGTAAGAAAGAGTAAGAAAGAAGTAAGAAGGAATGAAGAAAGAAGAAAGAAAGAAGTAAGAAAGAAGTAAGAAAGAAGTAAGAAAGAAGAAAGAAAGAAGAAAGAAGAAAGAAAGAAGAAAGAAAGAAGTAAGAAAGAAGTAAGAAAGAAGTAAGAAAGAAATGTTAGAAAGAAGTTAGAAAGAATTTAGAAATAAGAAAGAAAGAAGAAAGCAAGAATAAAGAAAGAAAGAAGTAAGAAAGAAGTAAGAAAGAAGTACGAAAGAAGTATGAAAGAAGTAAGAAAGAAGAAAGAAAGAAGTAAGAAATAAGTAAGAAAGAAGTAAGAAAGAAAGAAGAAAGAAAGAAGAAAGAAAGAAGAAAGAAAGAAGTTAGAAAGAAGTAAGAAAGAAGTAAGAAAGAAAGAATTAAGAAAGAAGTAAGAAAGAAGAAAGAAAGAAGTAAGAAAGAAGAAAGAAAGAAGAAAGAAAGAAGTAAGAAAGAAGTAAGAAAGAAAGAAGAAAGAAGTAAGAAAGAAGTAAGAAAGAAGTACGAAAGAAGTAAGAAAGAAGTAAGAAAGAAAGAAGTAAGAAAGAAGTAATAAAGAAGTAAGAAAGAAGATAGGAAGAAGTAAGAAAGAAGTAAGAATGAAGTACGAAAGAAGTAAGAAAGAAGTAAGAAAGAAAGAAGAAAGAAGAAAGAAGTAAGAAAGAAATATGAAAGAAGTAAGAAAGAAGTTGAGAAATAAAGAAGTAAGAAAGAAGTAAGAAAGAAGTAAGAAAGAAAGAAGAAAGAAAGAAGAAAGAAAGAAGAAAGAAAGAAGAAAGGAAGAAAAAAGAAAGAAAGAATTAAGAAAGAAGTTAGAAAGAAGTAAGAAAGAAAGAAGAAAGAAAGAAGAAAGAAGAAAGAAAGAAAGAATCAAAGAAAGAACTATAGAAAGAAGTAAGAAAGTAGTAAGAAAGAAGTTAGAAAGAAGTTAGAAAGAAGTAAGAAAGAAGTAAGAAAGAAGTAAGAAAGAAGAAAGAAAGAAGAAAGAAGAAAGAAAGAAGAAAGAAATAAGTAAGAAAGAAGTAAGAAAGAAGTTAGAAAGAAGTAAGAAAGAAGTAAGAAAGAAGTAAGAAAGAAAGAAGTAAGAAAGAAGTATGAAAGAAGTAAGAGAGAAGTAATAAAGAAAGAACTAAGAAAGAAGTAAGAAAGAAGTATGAAAGAAAGAAGAAAGAAAGAAGAAAGAAAGAAGTTAGAAAGAAGTAAGAAAGAAAGAATTAAGAAAGAAGTAAGAAAGAAGAAAGAAAGAAGTAAGAAAGAAGAAAGAAAGAAGTAAGAAAGAAGTAAGAAAGAAGTAAGAAAGATAAAAGAAAGAAGTAAGAAAGAAGTAAGAAAGAAGTATGAAAGAAGTAAGAAAGAAGTAAGAAAGAAAGAAGTAAGAAAGAAGTAAGAAAGAAGTAAGAAAGAAAGAAGAAAGAAAGAAGAAAGAAAGAAGAGAGAAAGAAGAAAGAAATAAAAAAGAAAGAAAGAACTAAGAAAGAACAAAGAAGTAAGAAAGAAGTAAGAAAGAAGTAAGAAATAAGTAAGAAAAAAGTAAGAAAGAAAGAAGTAAGAAAGAAATAAGAAAGAAGTTAGAAAGAAGTTAGAATGAATTTAGAAATAAGAAAGAAAGAAGAAAGAAGTAGAAAGAAAGAAAGAAGTAAGAAAGAAGTAAGAAAGAAGTAAGAAAGAAAGAAGAAGAAAGGAGAAGGAAAGAAGAAAGAGAGAAGAAAGAGAGAAGAAAGAAAGAAGAAAGAAAGAGGTAAGAATGAAGTAAGAAAGAAGTAAGAAAGAAGTAAGAAAGAAGTAAGAAAGAAGAAAGAAGAAAGAAAGAAGAAAGAAAGAAGTAAGAAAGAAGTAAGAAAGAATGAAGAAAGAAGTAAGAAAGAAGCAAGAAAGAAGAAAAAAGAAGTTATAAAGAAGTAAGAAAGAAGTAAGAAAGAAGTGAGAAAGAAGTAAGAAAGAAGTAAGAAAGAATTAAGAAGGAATGAAGAAAGAAGTAAGAAAAAAGTAAGAAAGAAGTACGAAAGAAGTAAGAAAGAAGTAAGAAAGAAAGAAGTAAGAAAGAAGTATGAAAGAAGTAAGAGAGATGTAATAAAGAAAGAAGTAAGAAAGAAGTAAGAAAGAAGTATGAAAGAAAGAAGAAAGAAAGAAGAAAGAAGGAAGAAATAAGTAAGAAAGAAGTAAGAAAGAAAGAAGAAAGAAAGAAGAAAGAAAGAAGTTAGAAAGAAGTAAGAAAGAAGTAAGAAAGAAAGAATTAAGAAAGAAGTAAGAAAGAAGAAAGAAAGAAGTAAGAAAGAAGAAAGAAAGAAGTAAGAAAGAAGTAAGAAAGAAGTAAGAAAGAAAGAAGAAAGAAGTAAGAAAGAAAGAAGAGAGAAAGAAGAAAGAAATAAAAAAGAAAGAAAGAACTAAGAAAGAAGAAAGAAGTAAGAAAGAAGTAAGAAATAAGTAAGAAGAAAGTAAGAAAGAAAGAAGTAAGAAAGAAATAAGAAAGAAGTTAGAAAGAAGTTAGAAAGAATTTAGAACTAAGAAAAAAAGAAGAAAGAAGTAGAAAGAAAGAAAGAAGTAAGAAAGAAGTAAGAAAGAAGTAAGAAAGAAAGAAGAAAGAAAGAAGAAAGAAAGAAGAAAGAGAGAAGAAAGAGAGAAGAAAGAAAGAAGAAAGAAAGAGGTAAGAATGAAGTAAGAAAGAAGTAAGAAAGAGTAAGAAAGAAGTAAGAAGGAATGAAGAAAGAAGAAAGAAAGAAGTAAGAAAGAAGTAAGAAAGAAGTAAGAAAGAAGAAAGAAAGAAGAAAGAAGAAAGAAAGAAGAAAGAAAGAAGTAAGAAAGAAGTAAGAAAGAAGTAAGAAAGAAATGTTAGAAAGAAGTTAGAAAGAATTTAGAAATAAGAAAGAAAGAAGAAAGCAAGAATAAAGAAAGAAAGAAGTAAGAAAGAAGTAAGAAAGAAGTACGAAAGAAGTATGAAAGAAGTAAGAAAGAAGAAAGAAAGAAGTAAGAAATAAGTAAGAAAGAAGTAAGAAAGAAAGAAGAAAGAAAGAAGAAAGAAAGAAGAAAGAAAGAAGTTAGAAAGAAGTAAGAAAGAAGTAAGAAAGAAAGAATTAAGAAAGAAGTAAGAAAGAAGAAAGAAAGAAGTAAGAAAGAAGAAAGAAAGAAGAAAGAAAGAAGTAAGAGAGAAGTAAGAAAGAAAGAAGAAAGAAGTAAGAAAGAAGTAAGAAAGAAGTACGAAAGAAGTAAGAAAGAAGTAAGAAAGAAAGAAGTAAGAAAGAAGTAATAAAGAAGTAAGAAAGAAGATAGGAAGAAGTAAGAAAGAAGTAAGAATGAAGTACGAAAGAAGTAAGAAAGAAGTAAGAAAGAAAGAAGAAAGAAGAAAGAAGTAAGAAAGAAATATGAAAGAAGTAAGAAAGAAGTTGAGAAATAAAGAAGTAAGAAAGAAGTAAGAAAGAAGTAAGAAAGAAAGAAGAAAGAAAGAAGAAAGAAAGAAGAAAGAAAGAAGAAAGGAAGAAAAAAGAAAGAAAGAATTAAGAAAGAAGTTAGAAAGAAGTAAGAAAGAAAGAAGAAAGAAAGAAGAAAGAAGAAAGAAAGAAAGAATCAAAGAAAGAACTATAGAAAGAAGTAAGAAAGTAGTAAGAAAGAAGTTAGAAAGAAGTTAGAAAGAAGTAAGAAAGAAGTAAGAAAGAAGTAAGAAAGAAGAAAGAAAGAAGAAAGAAGAAAGAAAGAATAAAGAAATAAGTAAGAAAGAAGTAAGAAAGAAGTTAGAAAGAAGTAAGAAAGAAGTAAGAAAGAAGTAAGAAAGAAAGAAGTAAGAAAGAAGTATGAAAGAAGTAAGAGAGAAGTAATAAAGAAAGAACTAAGAAAGAAGTAAGAAAGAAGTATGAAAGAAAGAAGAAAGAAAGAAGAAAGAAAGAAGTTAGAAAGAAGTAAGAAAGAAAGAATTAAGAAAGAAGTAAGAAAGAAGAAAGAAAGAAGTAAGAAAGAAGAAAGAAAGAAGTAAGAAAGAAGTAAGAAAGAAGTAAGAAAGATAAAAGAAAGAAGTAAGAAAGAAGTAAGAAAGAAGTATGAAAGAAGTAAGAAAGAAGTAAGAAAGAAAGAAGTAAGAAAGAAGTAAGAAAGAAGTAAGAAAGAAAGAAGAAAGAAAGAAGAAAGAAAGAAGAGAGAAAGAAGAAAGAAATAAAAAAGAAAGAAAGAACTAAGAAAGAACAAAGAAGTAAGAAAGAAGTAAGAAAGAAGTAAGAAATAAGTAAGAAAAAAGTAAGAAAGAAAGAAGTAAGAAAGAAATAAGAAAGAAGTTAGAAAGAAGTTAGAATGAATTTAGAAATAAGAAAGAAAGAAGAAAGAAGTAGAAAGAAAGAAAGAAGTAAGAAAGAAGTAAGAAAGAAGTAAGAAAGAAAGAAGAAGAAAGGAGAAGGAAAGAAGAAAGAGAGAAGAAAGAGAGAAGAAAGAAAGAAGAAAGAAAGAGGTAAGAATGAAGTAAGAAAGAAGTAAGAAAGAAGTAAGAAAGAAGTAAGAAAGAAGAAAGAAGAAAGAAAGAAGAAAGAAAGAAGTAAGAAAGAAGTAAGAAAGAATGAAGAAAGAAGTAAGAAAGAAGCAAGAAAGAAGAAAAAAGAAGTTATAAAGAAGTAAGAAAGAAGTAAGAAAGAAGTGAGAAAGAAGTAAGAAAGAAGTAAGAAAGAATTAAGAAGGAATGAAGAAAGAAGTAAGAAAAAAGTAAGAAAGAAGTACGAAAGAAGTAAGAAAGAAGTAAGAAAGAAAGAAGTAAGAAAGAAGTATGAAAGAAGTAAGAGAGATGTAATAAAGAAAGAAGTAAGAAAGAAGTAAGAAAGAAGTATGAAAGAAAGAAGAAAGAAAGAAGAAAGAAGGAAGAAATAAGTAAGAAAGAAGTAAGAAAGAAAGAAGAAAGAAAGAAGAAAGAAAGAAGTTAGAAAGAAGTAAGAAAGAAGTAAGAAAGAAAGAATTAAGAAAGAAGTAAGAAAGAAGAAAGAAAGAAGTAAGAAAGAAGAAAGAAAGAAGTAAGAAAGAAGTAAGAAAGAAGTAAGAAAGAAAGAAGAAAGAAGTAAGAAAGAAAGAAGAGAGAAAGAAGAAAGAAATAAAAAAGAAAGAAAGAACTAAGAAAGAAGAAAGAAGTAAGAAAGAAGTAAGAAATAAGTAAGAAGAAAGTAAGAAAGAAAGAAGTAAGAAAGAAATAAGAAAGAAGTTAGAAAGAAGTTAGAAAGAATTTAGAACTAAGAAAAAAAGAAGAAAGAAGTAGAAAGAAAGAAAGAAGTAAGAAAGAAGTAAGAAAGAAGTAAGAAAGAAAGAAGAAAGAAAGAAGAAAGAAAGAAGAAAGAGAGAAGAAAGAGAGAAGAAAGAAAGAAGAAAGAAAGAGGTAAGAATGAAGTAAGAAAGAAGTAAGAAAGAGTAAGAAAGAAGTAAGAAGGAATGAAGAAAGAAGAAAGAAAGAAGTAAGAAAAGTAAGAAAGAAGTAAGAAAGAAGAAAGAAAGAAGAAAGAAGAAAGAAAGAAGAAAGAAAGAAGTAAGAAAGAAGTAAGAAAGAAGTAAGAAAGAAATGTTAGAAAGAAGTTAGAAAGAATTTAGAAATAAGAAAGAAAGAAGAAAGCAAGAATAAAGAAAGAAAGAAGTAAGAAAGAAGTAAGAAAGAAGTACGAAAGAAGTATGAAAGAAGTAAGAAAGAAGAAAGAAAGAAGTAAGAAATAAGTAAGAAAGAAGTAAGAAAGAAAGAAGAAAGAAAGAAGAAAGAAAGAAGAAAGAAAGAAGTAAGAAAGAAGTAAGAAAGAAAGAAGAAAGAAGTAAGAAAGAAGTAAGAAAGAAGTACGAAAGAAGTAAGAAAGAAGTAAGAAAGAAAGAAGTAAGAAAGAAGTAATAAAGAAGTAAGAAAGAAGATAGGAAGAAGTAAGAAAGAAGTAAGAATGAAGTACGAAAGAAGTAAGAAAGAAGTAAGAAAGAAAGAAGAAAGAAGAAAGAAGTAAGAAAGAAATATGAAAGAAGTAAGAAAGAAGTTGAGAAATAAAGAAGTAAGAAAGAAGTAAGAAAGAAGTAAGAAAGAAAGAAGAAAGAAAGAAGAAAGAAAGAAGAAAGAAAGAAGAAAGGAAGAAAAAAGAAAGAAAGAATTAAGAAAGAAGTTAGAAAGAAGTAAGAAAGAAAGAAGAAAGAAAGAAGAAAGAAGAAAGAAAGAAAGAATCAAAGAAAGAACTATAGAAAGAAGTAAGAAAGTAGTAAGAAAGAAGTTAGAAAGAAGTTAGAAAGAAGTAAGAAAGAAGTAAGAAAGAAGTAAGAAAGAAGAAAGAAAGAAGAAAGAAGAAAGAAAGAAGAAAGAAATAAGTAAGAAAGAAGTAAGAAAGAAGTTAGAAAGAAGTAAGAAAGAAGTAAGAAATAAGTAAGAAAAAAGTAAGAAAGAATTAAGAAAGAAAGAAGAAAAAAGAAGAAATAAAGAAGAAAAAATAAAGTTAGAAAGAAGTTAGAAAGAAGTAAGAAAGAAGTAAGAAAGAAGTAAGAAAGAAGTATGAAAGAAGTAAGAAAGAAGAAAGAAAGAAGTAAGAAAGAAAGAAGAAAGAAAGAAGAAAGAGAGAAGAAAGAGAGAAGAAAGAAAGAAGAAAGAAAGAGGTAAGAATGAAGTAAGAAAGAAGTAAGAAAGAGTAAGAAAGAAGTAAGAAGGAATGAAGAAAGAAGTAAGAAAGAAGTAAGAAAGAAGTAAGAAAGAAGTAACAGAGAAGAAAGAAGAAAGAAAGAAGAAAGAAAGAAGTAAGAAAAAAGTAAGAAAGAAGTATGAAAGAAGTAAGAAAGAAGTAAGAAAGAAAGAAGTAAGAAAGAAGAAAGAAGAAAGAAAGAAAGAAACAAAGAAAGAAGTAAGAAAGAAGTAAGAAAGTAGTAAGAAAGAAGTTAGAAAGAATTTAGAAAGAAGTAAGAAAAGACAGAAAGAAAGAAGTAAGAAAGAAATGTTAGAAAGAAGTTAGAAAGAATTTAGAAATAAGAAAGAAAGAAGAAAGCAAGAATAAATAAAGAAAGAAGTAAGAAAGAAGTAAGAAAGAAGTAAGAAAGAAAGAAGAAAGATGAAGAAAGAAAGAAGAAAGAGAGAAGAAAGAAAAAAGAAAGAAAGAAGTAAGAAAGAAGTAAGTAAGAAAGAAGAAAGAAGTAAGAAAAAAGTAAGAAAGAAGTAAGAAAGAAGTAAGAAAGAAATAAGAAAGAAAGAAGAAAGAAAGAAGTTAGAAAGAAGTAAGAAAGAAAGAATTAAGAAAGAAGTAAGAAAGAAGAAAGAAAGAAGTAAGAAAGAAGAAAGAAAGAAGTAAGAAAGAAGTAAGAAAGAAGTAAGAAAGATAAAAAAAAGAAGTAAGAAAGAAGTAAGAAAGAAGTATGAAAGAAGTAAGAAAGAAGTAAGAAAGAAGTAAGAAAGAAAGAAGAAAGAAAGAAGAAAGAAAGAAGAGAGAAAGAAGAAAGAAATAAAAAAGAAAGAAAGAACTAAGAAAGAAGAAAGAAGTAAGAAAGAAGTAAGAAAGAAGTAAGAAATAAGTAAGAAAAAAGTAAGAAAGAAAGAAGTAAGAAAGAAATAAGAAAGAAGTTAGAAAGAAGTTAGAAAGAATTTAGAAATAAGAAAAAAAGAAGAAAGAAGTAGAAAGAAAGAAAGAAGTAAGAAAGAAGTAAGAAAGAAAGAAGAAAGAAAGGAGAAGGAAAGAAGAAAGAGAGAAGAAAGAGAGAAGAAAGAAAGAAGAAAGAAAGAGGTAAGAATGAAGTAAGAAAGAAGTAAGAAAGAGTAAGAAAGAAGTAAGAAGGAATGAAGAAAGAAGTAAGAAAGAAGTAAGAAAGAAGTAAGAAAGAAGTAAGAAAGAATTAAGAAAGAAAGAAGAAAGAAATAAGAAAGAAGTAAGAAAGAAGCAAGAAAGAAGTAAGAAAGAAGAAAGAAGAAAGAAAGAAGAAAGAAAGAAGTAAGAAAGAAGTAAGAAAGAATGAAGAAAGAAGTAAGAAAGAAGTAAGAAAGAAGCAAGAAAGAAGAAAAAAGAAGTTATAAAGAAGTAAGAAAGAAGTAAGAAAGAAGTGAGAAAGAAGTAAGAAAGAAGTAAGAAAGAATTAAGAAGGAATGAAGAAAGAAGTAAGAAAAAAGTAAGAAAGAAGTACGAAAGAAGTAAGAAAGAAGTAAGAAAGAAAGAAGTAAGAAAGAAGTATGAAAGAAGTAAGAGAGAAGTAATAAAGAAAGAAGTAAGAAAGAAGTAAGAAAGAAGTACGAAAGAAAGAAGAAAGAAAGAAGAAAGAAAGAAGTTACAAGGAAGTAAGAAAGAAGTAAGAAAGAAGTACGAAAGAAGTATGAAAGAATTAAGAAAGAAGAAAGAAAGAAGGAAGAAACAAGTAAGAAAGAAGTAAGAAAGAAAGAAGAAAGAAAGAAGAAAGAAAGAAGTTAGAAAGAAGTAAGAAAGAAGTAAGAAAGAAAGAATTAAGAAAGAAGTAAGAAAGAAGAAAGAAAGAAGTAAGAAAGAAGAAAGAAAGAAGTAAGAAAGAAGTAAGAAAGAAGTAAGAAAGAAAGAAGAAAGAAAGAAGAAAGAAAGAAGAGAGAAAGAAGAAAGAAATAAAAAAGAAAGAAAGAACTAAGAAAGAAGAAAGAAGTAAGAAAGAAGTAAGAAATAAGTAAGAAGAAAGTAAGAAAGAAAGAAGTAAGAAAGAAATAAGAAAGAAGTTAGAAAGAAGTTAGAAAGAATTTAGAACTAAGAAAAAAAGAAGAAAGAAGTAGAAAGAAAGAAAGAAGTAAGAAAGAAGTAAGAAAGAAGTAAGAAAGAAAGAAGAAAGAAAGAAGAAAGAAAGAAGAAAGAGAGAAGAAAGAGAGAAGAAAGAAAGAAGAAAGAAAGAGGTAAGAATGAAGTAAGAAAGAAGTAAGAAAGAGTAAGAAAGAAGTAAGAAGGAATGAAGAAAGAAGTAAGAAAGAAGTAAGAAAGAAGTAAGAAAGAAGTAAGAAAGAAGTAAGAAAGAATTAAGAAAGAAAGAAGAAAGAAGTAAGAAAGAAGTAAGAAAGAAGTAAGAAAGAAGAAAGAAAGAAGAAAGAAGAAAGAAAGAAGAAAGAAAGAAGTAAGAAAGAAGTAAGAAAGAAGTAAGAAAGAAATGTTAGAAAGAAGTTAGAAAGAATTTAGAAATAAGAAAGAAAGAAGAAAGCAAGAATAAAGAAAGAAAGAAGTAAGAAAGAAGTAAGAATGAAGTACGAAAGAAGTATGAAAGAAGTAAGAAAGAAGAAAGAAAGAAGTAAGAAAGAAGAAAGAAAGAAGAAAGAAAGAAGTAAGAAAGAAGTAAGAAAGAAAGAAGAAAGAAGTAAGAAAGAAGTAAGAAAGAAGTACGAAAGAAGTAAGAAAGAAGTAAGAAAGAAAGAAGTAAGAAAGAAGTAATAAAGAAGTAAGAAAGAAGATAGGAAGAAGTAAGAAAGAAGTAAGAATGAAGTAAGAAAGAAGTAAGAAAGAAGTAAGAAAGAAAGAAGAAAGAAGAAAGAAGAAAGAAGTATGAAAGAAGTAAGAAAGAAGTTGAGAAAGAAAGAAGTAAGAAAGAAGTAAGAAAGAAGTAAGAAAGAAAGAAGAAAGAAAGAAGAAAGAAAGAAGAAAGAAAGAAGAAAGAAAGAAGAAAGAAAGAAAAAAGAAAGAAAGAATTAAGAAAGAAGTTAGAAAGAAGTAAGAAAGAAAGAAGAAAGAAAGAAGAAAGAAGAAAGAAAGAAAGAATCAAAGAAAGAACTATAGAAAGAAGTAAGAAAGTAGTAAGAAAGAAGTTAGAAAGAAGTTAGAAAGAAGTAAGAAAGAAGACAGAAAGAAAGAAGTAAGAAAGAAATAAGTAAGAAAGAAGTTAGAAAGAATTTAGAAATAAGAAAGAAAGAAGAAAGCAAGAATAAAGAAAGAAAGAAGTAAGAAAGAAGTAAGAAAGAAAGAAGAAAGATGAAGAAAGAAAGAAGAAAGAGAGAAGAAAGAGAGAAGAAAGAAAGAAGAAAGAAAGAAGTAAGAAAGAAGTAAGAAAGAAGTAAGAAAGAAGGAAGAAAGAAAGAAGAAAGAAGTAAGAAAGAAGTAAGAAAGAAGTAAGAAAGAAGTAAGAAAGAAGAAAGAAAGAAGAAAGAAGAAAGAAAGAAGAAAGAAATAAGTAAGAAAGAAGTAAGAAAGAAGTTAGAAAGAAGTAAGAAAGAAGTAAGAAAGAAGTAAGAAAAAAGTAAGAAAGAATTAAGAAAGAAAGAAGAAAAAAGAAGAAATAAAGAAGAAAAAATAAAGTTAGAAAGAAGTTAGAAAGAAGTAAGAAAGAAGTAAGAAAGAAGTACGAAAGAAGTATGAAAGAAGTAAGAAAGAAGAAAGAAAGAAGTGAGAAAGAAAGAAGAAAGAAAGAAGAAAGAGAGAAGAAAGAGAGAAGAAAGAAAGAAGAAAGAAAGAGGTAAGAATGAAGTAAGAAAGAAGTAAGAAAGAGTAAGAAAGAAGTAAGAAGGAATGAAGAAAGAAGTAAGAAAGAAGTAAGAAAGAAGTAAGAAAGAAGTAACAGAGAAGAAAGAAGAAAGAAAGAAGAAAGAAAGAAGTAAGAAAGAAGTAAGAAAGAAGTATGAAAGAAGTAAGAAAGAAGTAAGAAAGAAAGAAGTAAGAAAGAAGAAAGAAGAAAGAAAGAAAGAAACAAAGAAAGAAGTAAGAAAGAAGTAAGAAAGTAGTAAGAAAGAAGTTAGAAAGAAGTTAGAAAGAAGTAAGAAAGAAGACAGAAAGAAAGAAGTAAGAAAGAAATGTTAGAAATAAGTTAGAAAGAATTTAGAAATAAGAAAGAAAGAAGAAAGCAAGAATAAAGAAAGAAAGAAGTAAGAAAGAAGTAAGAAAGAAGTAAGAAAGAAAGAAGAAAGATGAAGAAAGAAAGAAGAAAGAGAGAAGAAAGAAAAAAGAAAGAAAGAAGTAAGAAAGAAGTAAGTAAGAAAGAAGAAAGAAGTAAGAAAAAAGTAAGAAAGAAGTAAGAAAGAAGTAAGAAAGAAATAAGAAAGAAAGAAGAAAGAAAGAAGAAAGAAAGAAGTTAGAAAGAAGTAAGAAAGAAAGAATTAAGAAAGAAGTATGAAAGAAGTAAGAAAGAAGTAAGAAAGAAAGAAGTAAGAAAGAAGTAAGAAAGAAGTAAGAAAGAAAGAAGAAAGAAAGAAGAAAGAAAGAAGTTAGAAAGAAGTTAGAAAGAATTTAGAAATAAGAAAAAAAGAAGAAAGAAGTAGAAAGAAAGAAAGAAGTAAGAAAGAAGTAAGAAAGAAGTAAGAAAGAAAGAAGAAAGAAAGGAGAAGGAAAGAAGAAAGAGAGAAGAAAGAGAGAAGAAAGAAAGAAGAAAGAAAGAGGTAAGAATGAAGTAAGAAAGAAGTAAGAAAGAGTAAGAAAGAAGTAAGAAGGAATGAAGAAAGAAGTAAGAAAGAAGTAAGAAAGAAGTAAGAAAGAAGTAAGAAAGAATTAAGAAAGAAAGAAGAAAGAAAGAAGAAAGAAGTAAGAAAGAAGTAAGAAAGAAGAAAGAAGAAAGAAAGAAGAAAGAAAGAAGTAAGAAAGAAGTAAGAAAGAATGAAGAAAGAAGTAAGAAAGAAGTAAGAAAGAAGCAAGAAAGAAGAAAAAAGAAGTTATAAAGAAGTAAGAAAGAAGTAAGAAAGAAGTGAGAAAGAAGTAAGAAAGAAGTAAGAAAGAATTAAGAAGGAATGAAGAAAGAAGTAAGAAAAAAGTAAGAAAGAAGTATGAAAGAAAGAAGAAAGAAAGAAGAAAGAAAGAAGTTACAAGGAAGTAAGAAAGAAGTAAGAAAGAAGTACGAAAGAAGTATGAAAGAATTAAGAAAGAAGAAAGAAAGAAGGAAGAAATAAGTAAGAAAGAAGTAAGAAAGAAAGAAGAAAGAAAGAAGTTAGAAAGAAGTAAGAAAGAAGTAAGAAAGAAAGAATTAAGAAAGAAGTAAGAAAGAAGAAAGAAAGAAAGAAGAAAGAAAGAAGAAAGAAAGAAGAGAGAAAGAAGAAAGAAATAAAAAAGAAAGAAAGAACTAAGAAAGAAGAAAGAAGTAAGAAAGAAGTAAGAAATAAGTAAGGAAAAAGTAAGAAAGAAAGAAGTAAAAAAGAAATAAGAAAGAAGTTAGAAAGAAGTTAGAAAGAATTTAGAAATAAGAAAAAAAGAAGAAAGAAGTAGAAAGAAAGAAAGAAGTAAGAAAGAAGTAAGAAAGAAGTAAGAAGGAAAGAAGAAAGAAAGAAGAAAGAAAGAAGAAAGAGAGAAGAAAGAGAGAAGAAAGAAAGAAGAAAGAAAGAGGTAAGAATGAAGTAAGAAAGAAGTAAGAAAGAGTAAGAAAGAAGTAAGAAGGAATGAAGAAAGAAGTAAGAAAGAAGTAAGAAAGAAGTAAGAAAGAAGTAAGAAAGAATTAAGAAAGAAAGAAGAAAGAAGTAAGAAAGAAGTAAGAAAGAAGTAAGAAAGAAGTAAGAAAGAAGAAAGAAGAAAGAAAGAAGAAAGAAAGAAGTAAGAAAGAAGTAAGAAAGAAGTAAGAAAGAAAGAAGTAAGAAAGAAGTAAGAAAGGAGAAAGAAAGAATAAAGAAAGAAGAAAGAAAGAAGAAAGAAAGAAGAAAGAAAGAAGAAAGAAGAAAGAAAGAAAGAAAAAAAGAAAGAAGTAATAAAGAAGTAAGAAAGTAGTAAGAAAGAAGTTAGAAAGAAGTTAGAAAGAAGTAAGAAAGAAGACAGAAAGAAAGAAGTAAGAAGGAAATGTTAGAAAGAAGTTAGAAAGAATTTAGAAATAAGAAAGAAAGAAGACAGCAAGAATAAAGAAAGAAAGAAGTAAGAAAGAAGTAAGAAAGAAGTAAGAAAGAAGTAATAAAGAATTAAGAATGAAGTAAGAAAGAAGTAAGAAATAAAGAAATAAGAAAGAAGAAAGAAGTAAGAAAGAAGTATGAAAGAAGTAAGAAAGAAGTAAAAAAGAAGTAAGAAAGAAAGAAGAAAGAAGTAAGAAAGAAGTAAGAAAGAAGTATGAAAGAAGTAAGAAAGAAGTAAGAAAGAAAGAAGTAAGAAAGAAGTAAGAAAGAAGTAAGAAAGAAAGAAGAAAGAAGAAAGAAAGAAGAAAGAAAGAAGAAAGAAATAAAAAAGAAAGAAAGAACTAAGAAAGAAGTAAGAAAGTAGTAAGAAATAAGTAAGAAAAAAGTAAGAAAGAAGTAGAAAGAAAGAAAGAAGTAAGAAAGAAGTAAGAAAGACGTAAGAAAGAGAGAAGAAAGAAAGAAGAAAGAAAGAAGAAAGAAAGAAGTAGAAAGAAGTAAGAAAGAAGTGAGAAAGAAGTTAGAAAGAAGTTAGAAAGAAGTAAGAAAGAAGACAGAAAGAAAGAAGTAAGAAAGAAATAAGTTAGAAAGAAGTTAGAAAGAATTTAGAAATAAGAAAGAAAGAAGAAAGCAAGAATAAAGAAAGAAAGAATTAAGAAAGAAGTAAGAAAGAAGTAAGAAAGAAAGAAGAAAGATGAAGAAAGAAAGAAGAAAGAGAGAAGAAAGAGAGAAGAAAGAAAGAAGAAAGAAAGAAGTAAGAAAGAAGTAAGAAAGAAGTAAGAAAGAAGTAAGAAAGAATTAAGAAAGAAAGAAGAAAGAAGTAAGAAAGAAGTAAGAAAGAAGTAAGAAAGAAAGAAGAAAGAAGTAAGAAAGAAGAAAGAAGTAAGAAAGAAGTATAAAGAAGTAAGAAAGAAGGAAGAAAGAAGAAAGAAGTAAGAAAGAAGTATAAAGAAGTAAGAAAGAAGTAAGAAAGAAGAAAGAAAGAAGAAAGAAGAAAGAAAGAAGAAAGAAAGAAGAAAGAAAGAAGAAAGAAAGCAGTTAGAAAGAAGTAAGAAAGAAGTTTGAAAGAAGTAAGAAAGAAGTTAGAAAGAAGTAAGAAAGAAGTAAGAAAGAAGTAACAAAGAATTAAGAAAGAAAGAAGAAAGAAAGAAGAAATAAAGAATAAAGAAAGAAGTTAGAAAGAAGTAAGAAAGAAGTAAGAAAGAAGTAAGAAAGATGTTAGAAAGAAGTAAGAAAGAAGTAAGAAAGAATTAAGAAAGAAGTAAGAAAGAAGTAAGAAAGAAGTAAGAAAGAAGTAGGAAAGAAAGAAGAAAGAAGTAAGAAAGAAGTAAGAAAGAAGTAAGAAAGAAGGAAGAAAGAAGTAAGAAAGAAATAAGAAAGTAGTAAGAAAGAAAGAAGTAAGAAAGAAGTAAGAAATAAGTAAGAAAGAAAGAAGAAAGAAAGAAGAAAGAAAGAAGTTAGAAAGAAATAAGAAAGAAGTAAGGAAGAAGTTACAAAGAAATAAGAAAGAAGTAAGAAAGAAGTAAGAAAGAAGTAAGAAAGTAGTAAGAAAGAAAGAAGAAAGAAAGAAGAATGAAAGAAGTTAGAAAGAAGTAGGAAAGAAGTAAGAAAGAAGTTAGAAAGAATTAAGAAAGAAGTAAGAAAGAAGTAAGAAAGAAGTAAGAAAGAAGTAAGAAAGAAGTAAGAAAGAAGAAAGAAAGAAGTAAGAAAGTAGTAAGAAAGAAGTTAGAAAGAAGTTAGAAAGAAGTAAGAAAGAAGACAGAAAGAAAGAAGTAAGAAAGAGTAAGAAAGAAGTAAGAAAGAAGTAAGAGAGAAGTAAGAAAGAAAGAAGAAAGAAGTAAGAAAGAAGTAAGAAAGAAGTAAGAAAGAAGTAAGAAAGAAGTAAGAAAGAAAGAAGAAAGAAGTAAGAAAGAAGTAAGAAAGAAGTAAGAAAGAAGTAAGAAAGAAGTATAAAGAAGTAAGAAAGAAGTAAGAAAGAAGAAAGAAAGAAGAAAGAAGAAAGAAAGAAGAAAGAAAGAAGAAAGAAAGAAGAAAGAAACAAGTTAGAAAGAAGTAAGAAAGAAGTTTGAAAGAAGTAAGAAAGAAGTTAGAAAGAAGTAAGAAAGAAGTAAGAAAGAAGTATAGAAAGAAGTAAGAAAGAATTAAGAAAGAAAGAATAAAGAAAGAAGAAATAAAGAAGAAAGAAAGAAGTTAGAAAGAAGTAAGAAAGAAGTAAGAAAGAAGTAAGAAAGATGTTAGAAAGAAGTAAGAAAGAAGTAAGAAAGAATTAAGAAAGAAGTAAGAAAGAAAGAAGAAAGAAGTAAGAAAGAAGTAAGAAAGAAGTAAGAAAGAAATAAGAAAGTAGTAAGAAAGAAGTAAGAAAGAAGTAAGAAAGAAAGAAGAAAGAAAGAAGAAAGAAAGAAGTTAGAAAGAAATAAGAAAGAAGTAAGGAAGAAGTTAGAAAGAAGTAAGAAAGAAGTAAGAAAGAAGTAAGAAGGAAGTGAGAAAGAAGTAAGAAAGAAAGAAGAAAGAAAGAAGAATGAAAGAAGTTAGAAAGAAGTAGGAAAGAAGTAAGAAAGAAGTTAGAAAGAAGTAAGAAAGAAGTAAGAAAGAAGTAAGAAAGAAGTAAGAAAGAAGTAAGAAAGAAGAAAGAAAGAAGTAAGAAAGAAGAAAGAAAGAAGAAAGAAAGAAGAAAGAAGTAAGAAAGAAGTAAGAACGAAGTAAGAAAGAAGAAAGAAAGAAGTTAGAAAGAAGTAAGAAAGAAGTAATAAAGAAGTAAGAAAGAAGAAAGAAAGAAGTAAGAAAGAATAAAGAATTAAGAAAGAAACATAGAGGAAAGAAAGAAGAAAGAAAGAAGAAAGAAAGAAGTTACAAAGAAGTAAGAAAGAAGTAAGAAAGAAGTAAGAAAGTAGTTAGAAAGAAGTAAGAAAGAAGTAAGAAAGAAACAAGTAAGAAACAAATAACAAAGAAGTAAGAAAGAAAGAAGAAAGAAAGAAGAAAGAAAGAAGTTAGAAAGAAGTAAGAAAGAAGTAAGAAAGAAGTAAGAAAGAAGAAAGAAAGAAGAAAGAAAGAAGAAAGAAGTAAGAAAGAAGTAAGAAAGAAGTAAGAAAGAAGAAAGAAAGAAGTAAGAAAGAAGTAAGAAAGAAGTAATAAAGAAGTAAGAAAGAAAAAAGAAAGAAGTAAGAAAGAAAGAAGTAAGAAACAAGTAACAAAGAAGTAAGAAAGAAAGAGGAAAGAAAGAAGAAAGAAAGAAGTTAGAAAGAAGTAAGAAAGAAGTAGGAAAGAAGAAAGAAGGAAGTAAGAAAGAAGAAAGAAAGAAGAAAGAAAGAAGAAAGAAGTAAGAAAGAAGTAAGAAAGAAGTAAGAAAGAAGTAAGAAAGAAGAAAGAAAGAAGTAAGAAAGAAGAAACAAGGAAGTAAGAAAGAAGAAAGAAAGAAGAAAGAAAGAAGAAAGAAGTAAGAAAGAAGTAAGAAAGAAGTAAGAAAGAAGTAAGAAAGAAGTTAGAATGAAGTAAGAAAGAAGAAAGAAGTAAGAAAGAAGTAAGAAAGAACTAAGAAATAAGTAAGAAAAAAGTAAGAAAGAAAGAAGTAAGAAACAAATAAGAAAGAAGTTAGAAAGAAGTTAGAAAGAATTTAGAAATAAGAAAGAAAGAAGAAAGAAGAAGAAAGAAAGAAAGAAAGAAGTAAGAAAGAAGTAAGAAAGAAGTAAGAAAGAAAGAAGAAAGAAAGAAGAAAGAAAGAAGAGAGAGAGAAGAAAGAGAGAAGAAAGAAAGAAGAAAGAAAGAAGTAAGAATGAAGTAAGAAAGAAGTAAGAAAGAGTAAGAAAGAAGTAAGAAGGAATGAAGAAAGAAAGAAGAAAGAAGTAAGAAAGAAGTAAGAAAGAAGTAAGAAAGAAGTAAGAAAGAAGTAAGAAAGAAAGAAGAAAGAAAGAAGAAAGAAAGAAGTTAGAAAGAAATAAGAAAGAAGTAAGGAAGAAGTTAGAAAGAAGTAAGAAAGAAGTAAGAAAGAAGTAAGAAAGAAGTAAGAAAGAAGTAAGAAAGAAAGAAGAAAGAAAGAAGAAAGAAAGAAGTTAGAAAGAAATAAGAAAGAAGTAAGGAAGAAGTTAGAAAGAAGTAAGAAAGAAGTAAGAAAGAAGTAAGAAAGAATTAAGAAAGAAGTAAGAAAGAAAGAAGAAAGAAAGAAGAATGAAAGAAGTTAGAAAGAAGTAGGAAAGAAGTAAGAAAGAAGTAAGAAAGAAGTAAGAAAGAAGTAAGAAAGAAGTAAGAAAGAAGTAAGAAAGAAGAAAGAAAGAAGTAAGACAGAAGAAAGAAAGAAGAAAGAAAGAAGAAAGAAGTAAGAAAGAAGTAAGAACGAAGTAAGAAAGAAGAAAGAAAGAAGTAAGAAAGAAGTAAGAAATAAGTAATAAAGAAGTAAGAAAGAAGAAAGAAAGAAGTAAGAAAGAAGAAAGAAAGAAGAAAGAAACATAGAAGAAAGAAAGAAGAAAGAAAGAAGAAAGAAAGAAGTTACAAAGAAGTAAGAAATAAGTAAGAAAGAAGTAAGAAAGAAGTAAGAAAGAAAGAAGTAAGAAACAAGTAACAAAGAAGTAAGAAAGAAAGAAGAAAGAAAGAAGAAAGAAAGAAGTTAGAAAGAAGTGAGAAAGAAGTAAGAAAGAAGTTATAATGAAGTAAGAAAGAAGTAAGAAACAAGTAAGAAAGAAGTAAGAAAGAACTAAGAAATAAGTAAGAAAAAAGTAAGAAAGAAAGAAGTAAGAAAGAAATAAGAAAGAAGTTAGAAAGAAGTTAGAAAGAATTTAGAAATAAGAAAGAAAGAAGAAAGAAGAAGAAAGAAAGAAAGAAGTAAGAAAGAAGAAAGAAACATAGAAGAAAGAAAGAAGAAAGAAAGAAGAAAGAAAGAAGTTACAAAGAAGTAAGATAGAAGTAAGAAAGAAGTAAGAAAGTAGTTAGAAAGAAGTAAGAAAGAAGTAAGAAAAAAGAAGTAAGAAACAAGTAACAAAGAAGTAAGAAAGAAAGAAGAAAGAAAGAAGAAAGAAAGAAGTTAGAAAGAAGTAAGAAAGAAGTAAGAAAGAAGTTAGAATGAAGTAAGAAAGAAGTAAGAAAGAAGTATGAAAGAAGTAAGAAAGAACTAAGAAATAAGTAAGAAAAAAGTAAGAAAGAAAGAAGTAAGAAAGAAATAAGAAAGAAGTTAGAAAGAAGTTAGAAAGAATTTAGAAATAAGAAAGAAAGAAGAAAGAAGAAGAAAGAAAGAAAGAAGTAAGAAAGAAGTAAGAAAGAAGTAAGAAAGAGTAAGAAAGAAGTAAGAAAGAAGTAAGAAAGAAAGAAGAAAGAAGTAAGAAAGAAGTAAGAAAGAAGTAAGAAAGAAGTAAGAAAGAAGAAAGAATTAAGAAAGAAACATAGAAGAAAGAAAGAAGAAAGAAAGAAGAAAGAAAGAAGTTACAAAGAAGTAAGAAAGAAGTAAGAAAGAAGTAAGAAAGTAGTTAGAAAGAAGTAAGATAGAAGTAAGAAAGAAGTAAGAAAGAAGTAAGAAAGAAGAAAGAAAGAAGTAAGAAAGAAGAAAGAAAGAAGTAAGAAAGAAGTAAGAAAGAAGTAAGAAAGAAGTAAGAAAGAAAGAAGAAAGAAGTAAGAAAGAAGTAAGAAAGAAGTAAGAAAGAAGTAAGAAAAAAGTAAGAAGGAATGAAGAAGCAATGAAGAAAGAAGTAAGAAAGAAGTAAGAAAGTAGTAAGAAAGAAGTAAGAAAGAAGTAGGAAAGAAATAAGAAAGAAGAAAGAAAGAAGTAAGAAAGAAGTTAGAAAGAAGTAAGAAAGAAGTAAGAAAGAAGTTAGAATGAAGTGAGAAAGAAGTAAGAAAGAAGTAAGAAAGAAGTAAGAAAGAACTAAGAAATAAGTAAGAGAAAAGTAAGAAAGAAAGAAGTAAGAAAGAAATAAGAAAGAAGTTAGAAAGAAGTTAGAAAGAATTTAGAAATAAGAAAGAAAGAAGAAAGAATAAGAAAGAAAGAAAGAAGTAAGAAAGAAGTAAGAAAGAAGAAAGAAATATAGAAGAAAGAAAGAAGAAAGAAAGAAGAAAGAAAGAAGTTACAAAGAAGTAAGAAAGAAGTAAGGAAGAAGTAAGAAAGTAGTTAGAAAGAAGTAAGAAAGAAGTAAGAAAGAAAGAAGTAAGAAACAAGTAACAAAAAAGTAAGAAAGAAAGAAGAAAGAAAGAAGAAAGAAAGAAGAGAGAAAGAAAAAAGAAATAAAAAAGAAAGAAAGAACTAAGAAAGAAGAAAGAAGTAAGAAATAAGTAAGAAAGAAGTAAGAAATAAGTAACAAAAAAGTAAGAAAGAAAGAAGTAAGAAAGAAATAAGAAAGAAGTTAGAAAGAAGTTAGAAAGAATTTAGAAATAAGAAAAAAAGAAGAAAGAAGTAGAAAGAAAGAAAGAAGTAAGAAAGAAGTAAGAAAGAAGTAAGAAAGAAAGAAGAAAGAAAGAAGAAAGAGAGAAGAAAGAGAGAAGAAAGAAAGAAGAAAGAAAGAGGTAAGAATGAAGTAAGAAAGAAGTAAGAAAGAGTAAGAAAGAAGTAAGAAGGAATGAAGAAAGAAGTAAGAAAGAAGTAAGAAAGAAGTAAGAAAGAAGTAAGAAAGAATTAAGAAAGAAAGAAGAAAGAAGTAAGAAAGAAGTAAGAAAGAAGTAAGAAAGAAGTAAGAAAGAAGAAAGAAGAAAGAAAGAAGAAAGAAGAAAGAAAGAAGTAAGAAAGAAGTAAGAAAGAAGTAAGAAAGAAAGAAGATTGAAGTAAGAAAGAAGTACGAAAGAAGTAAGAAAGAAGTAAGAAAGAAAGAAGTAAGAAAGAAGTAAGAAAGAAGTAAGAAGAAGATAGAAAGAAGTAAGAAAGAAGTAAGAATGAAGTAAGAAAGAAGTAAGAAAGAAGTAAGAAAGAAAGAAAGAAGTAAGAAAGAAGTAAGAAAGAAGTATGAAAGAAGTAAGAAAGAAGTAAGAAAGAAAGAAGTAAGAAAGAAGTAAGAAAGAAGTAAGAAAGAAAGAAGTAAGAAAGAAGTAAGAAAGGAGAAAGAAAGAATAAAGAAGGAAGAAAGAAAGAAGAAAGAAAGAAGAAAGAAGAAAGAAAGAAAGAAAAAAAGAAAGAAGTAAGAAAGAAGTAAGAAAGTAGTAAGAAAGAAGTTAGAAAGAAGTTAGAAAGAAGTAAGAAAGAAGACAGAAAGAAAGAAGTAAGAAAGAAATGTTAGAAAGAAGTTAGAAAGAATTTAGAAATAAGAAAGAAAGAAGAAAGCAAGAATAAAGAAAGAAAGAAGTAAGAAAGAAGTAAGAAAGAAGTACGAAAGAAGTATGAAAGAAGTAAGAAAGAAGTAAGAAATAAAGAAATAAGAAAGAAGAAAGAGGTAAGAAAGAAAGAAGAAAGAAAGAAGAAAGAAAGAAGTTAGAAAGAAGTAAGAAAGAAAGAATTAAGAAAGAAGTAAGAAAGAAGAAAGAAAGAAGTAAGAAAGAAGAAAGAAAGAAGTAAGAAAGAAGTAAGAAAGAAGTAAAAAAGAAGTAAGAAAGAAAGAAGAAAGAAGTAAGAAAGAAGTAAGAAAGAAGTAAGAAAGAAGTAAGAAAGAAAGAAGAAAGAAGTAAGAAAGAAGTAAGAAAGAAGTAAGAAAGAAGTAAGAAAGAAGTAAGAAAGAAGAAAGAAAGAAGTAAGAAAGAAGAAAGAAAGAAGTAAGAAAGAAGTAAGAAAGAAGTAAGAAAGAAGTACGAAAGAAGTAAGAAAGAAGTAAGAAAGAAAGAAGTAAGAAAGAAGTATGAAAGAAGTAAGAAATAAGTAAGAAAGAAAGAAGTAAGAAAGAAGTAAGAAAGAAGTAAGAAAGAAAGAAGAAAGAAGAAATAAAGAAGTAAGAAAGAAGAAAGAAAGAAGAAAGAAGTTAGAAAGAAGTAAGAAAGAAGTAAGAAATAAGTAAGAAAGAAGTAAGAAAGAAGTAAGAAAGAAGAAAGAAAGAAGAAAGAAGTAAGAAAGAAGTAAGAAAGAAGAAAGAAAGAAGAAAGAAAGAAGAAAGAAGTAAGGAAGAAGAAAGAAAGAAAGAAGACAGAAGAAAGAAAGAAGTAAGAAAGAAGAAAGAAAGAAGTAAGAAAGAAGTAAGAAAGAAGTAAGAAAGAAGTAAGAAAGAAGTAAGAAAGAAGAAATAAAGAAGTAAGAAAGAAAGAAGTAAGAAACAAGTAATAAAGAAGTAAGAAAGAAAGAAGAAAGAAAGAAGAAAGAAAGAAGTTAGAAAGAAGTAAGAAAGAAGTAAGAAAGAAGAAAGAAGGAAGTAAGAAAGAAGAAAGAAAGAAGAAAGAAGTAAGAAAGAAGTAAGAAAGAAGTAAGAAAGAAGTAAGAAAGAAGAAAGAAAGAAGTAAGAAAGAAGAAAGAAGGAAGTAAGAAAGAAGAAAGAAAGAAGAAAGAAAGAAGAAAGAAGTAAGAAAGAAGTAAGAAAGAAGTAAGAAAGAAGTAAGAAAGAAGTTAGAATGAAGTAAGAAAGAAGTAAGAAAGAAGTAAGAAAGAAGAAAGAAATATAGAAGAAAGAAAGAAGAAAGAAAGAAGAAAGAAAGAAGTTACAAAGAAGTAAGAAAGAAGTAAGGAAGAAGTAAGAAAGTAGTTAGAAAGAAGTAAGAAAGAAGTAAGAAAGAAAGAAGTAAGAAACAAGTAACAAAAAAGTAAGAAAGAAAGAAGAAAGAAAGAAGAAAGAAAGAAGAGAGAAAGAAAAAAGAAATAAAAAAGAAAGAAAGAACTAAGAAAGAAGAAAGAAGTAAGAAATAAGTAAGAAAGAAGTAAGAAATAAGTAACAAAAAAGTAAGAAATAAAGAAGTAAGAAAGAAATAAGAAAGAAGTTAGAAAGAAGTTAGAAAGAATTTAGAAATAAGAAAAAAAGAAGAAAGAAGTAGAAAGAAAGAAAGAAGTAAGAAAGAAGTAAGAAAGAAGTAAGAAAGAAAGAAGAAAGAAAGAAGAAAGAAAGAAGAAAGAGAGAAGAAAGAGAGAAGAAAGAAAGAAGAAAGAAAGAGGTAAGAATGAAGTAAGAAAGAAGTAAGAAAGAGTAAGAAAGAAGTAAGAAGGAATGAAGAAAGAAGTAAGAAAGAAGTAAGAAAGAAGTAAGAAAGAAGTAAGAAAGAATTAAGAAAGAAAGAAGAAAGAAGTAAGAAAGAAGTAAGAAAGAAGTAAGAAAGAAGTAAGAAAGAAGAAAGAAGAAAGAAAGAAGAAAGAAGAAAGAAAGAAGTAAGAAAGAAGTAAGAAAGAAGTAAGAAAGAAAGAAGATTGAAGTAAGAAAGAAGTACGAAAGAAGTAAGAAAGAAGTAAGAAAGAAAGAAGTAAGAAAGAAGTAAGAAAGAAGTAAGAAAGAAGATAGAAAGAAGTAAGAAAGAAGTAAGAATGAAGTAAGAAAGAAGTAAGAAAGAAGTAAGAAAGAAAGAAAGAAGTAAGAAAGAAGTAAGAAAGAAGTATGAAAGAAGTAAGAAAGAAGTAAGAAAGAAAGAAGTAAGAAAGAAGTAAGAAAGAAGTAAGAAAGAAAGAAGTAAGAAAGAAGTAAGAAAGGAGAAAGAAAGAATAAAGAAGGAAGAAAGAAAGAAGAAAGAAAGAAGAAAGAAGAAAGAAAGAAAGAAAAAAAGAAAGAAGTAAGAAAGAAGTAAGAAAGTAGTAAGAAAGAAGTTAGAAAGAAGTTAGAAAGAAGTAAGAAAGAAGACAGAAAGAAAGAAGTAAGAAAGAAATGTTAGAAAGAAGTTAGAAAGAATTTAGAAATAAGAAAGAAAGAAGAAAGCAAGAATAAAGAAAGAAAGAAGTAAGAAAGAAGTAAGAAAGAAGTAAGAAAGAAGTAATAAAGAATTAAGAATGAAGTAAGAAAGAAGTACGAAAGAAGTATGAAAGAAGTAAGAAAGAAGTAAGAAATAAAGAAATAAGAAAGAAGAAAGAGGTAAGAAAGAAAGAAGAAAGAAAGAAGAAAGAAAGAAGTTAGAAAGAAGTAAGAAAGAAAGAATTAAGAAAGAAGTAAGAAAGAAGAAAGAAAGAAGTAAGAAAGAAGAAAGAAAGAAGTAAGAAAGAAGTAAGAAAGAAGTAAAAAAGAAGTAAGAAAGAAAGAAGAAAGAAGTAAGAAAGAAGTAAGAAAGAATTAAGAAAGAAGTAAGAAAGAAGAAAGAAAGAAGTAAGAAAGAAGTAAGAAAGAAAGAAGAAAGAAGTTAGAAAGAAGTAAGAATGAAGTACGAAAGAAGTAAGAAAGAAGTAAGAAAGAAGAAGTAAGAAAGAAGTAAGAAACAAGTAAGAAAGAAAGAAGAAAGAAAGAAGAAAGAAAGAAGAAAGAAAGAAGAAAGAAAGAAGAAAGAAAGAAAAAAGAAAGAAAGAATTAAGAAAGAAGTAAGAAAGAAGTAAGAAAAAGTAAGAAAGAAGTAAGAAAGAAGTAAGAAAGAAGTAAGAAAGAAGTAAGAAAGAAGTAAGAAAGAAGAAAGAAAGAAGTAAGAAAGAAGAAAGAAAGAAGAAATAAAGAAGAAAAAAGAAGTTAGAAAGAAGTAAGAAAGAAATAAGAAAGAAGTAAGAAAGAAGTAAGAAAGAAAGCAGAAAGAAGGAAGAAAGAAGTAAGAAAGAAGTAAGAAAGAAAGAAGAAAGAAAGAAGAAAGAAGTAAGAAAGAAGTAAGAAAGAAGTACGAAAGAAGTAAGAAAGAAGGAAGAAAGAAAGAAGTAAGAAAGAAGTAAGAAAGAAGTAAGAAAGAAGTAAGAAAGAAGTAAGAAAGAAGAAAGAAAGAAGTAAGAAAGAAGAAAGAAGAAAGAAAGAAGAAAAAATAAGTTAGAAAGAAGTAAGAAAGAAGTAAGAAAGAATTAAGAAAGAAGTAAGAAGGAAAGCAGAAAGAAGGAAGAAAGAAGTAAGAAAGAAGTAAGAAAGAAGGAAGAATAAAAAAAGTAAGAAAGAAGTAAGAAAGAAGTAAGAAAGAAAGAAGTAAGAAAGAAGAAAGAAAGAAGTAAGAAAGAAGTAAGAAAGAAGTAAGAAAGAAGAAAGAGAGAAGAAAGAAAGAAAGAAGAAAGAAAGAAGAAAGAAGTAAGAAAGAAATAAGAAAGAAGTAAGATAGAAGTAAGAGTATAAAAGTAAGAAAGAAGTAAGAAAGAAGTAAGAAAGAAGTAAAGAAAGAAGTACGAAAGAGGTAAGAAAGAAGTAAGAAAGAAGTAAAGAAAGAAGTACGAAAGAGGTAAGAAAGAAGTAAGAAAGAAAGTAGTAAGAAAGAAGTGAGAAAGAATTAAGAAAGAAGTAAGAAAGAAAGAAGAAAGAAAGAAGAAAGAAAGAAAGAAGAAAAAAGAAGTTAGAAAGAAGTAAGAAAGAAGTAAGAAAGAAGTAAGAAAGAAGTAAGAAAGAAGAAAGAAAGAAGAAAGAAAGAAAGAAAGAAGAAGAAAGAAAGAAGAAAGAAGTAAGAAAGAAGTAAGAAAGAAGTACGAAAGAAGTAAAAAGAAGGGAGAAAGAAAGAAGTAAGAAAGAAGTAAGAAAGAAGTAAGAAAGAAAAAAGAAGAGAGAAAGAAGAAAAAAGAAGTTAGAAAGAAGTAAGAAAGAATAAGAAAGGAGTAAGAAAGAAGTAAGAAAGAAGAAAGAAATAAGTAAGAAAGAAGAAAGAAAGAAGTAAGAAAGAAGAAAGAAAGAAGTAAGAAAGAAGTAAGAAAGAAAGCAGAAAGAAGGAAGAAAGAATTAAGAAAGAAGTAAGAAAGAAGTAAGAAAGTAAGAAGAAAGATGAAGAAAGAAAGAAGAAAGAGAGAAGAATGAGAGAAGAAAGAAAGAAAAAAGAAAGAAGTAAGAAAGAAGTAAGAAAGAAGTGAGAAAGAAGTAAGAAAGAACTAAGAAAGAAGTAAGAAAGAAAGCAGAAAGAAGGAAGAACGAAGTAAGAAAGAAGTAAGAAAGAAGTAAAGAAAAAAGTACGAAAGAAGTAAGAAAGAAGTAAGAAAGAAAGAAGTAAGAAAGAAGTAAGAAAGAAGTAAGAAAGAAGAAAGAAAGAAGAAAGAAAGACAGAAGAAAGAAAGAAGAAAGAAGTAAGAAAGAAGTAAGAAAGAAGTAAGAATAAAAAAAGTAAGAAAGAAGTAAGAAAGAAAGAAGAAAGAAAGAAGAAAGAAAGAAGTTAGAAAGAAGTAAGAAAGAAGTAAGAAAGAAGTAAGAAAGAAGTAAGAAAGAAGGAAGAAAGAAGTAAGAAATAAGTAAGAAAGAAGTAAGAAAGAAGTAAGAAATGAAGAAGAAAGAAGTAAGAAAGAAGTAAGAAAGAAGTAAGAATGAAAGAGAAAGAAGGAGGAAAGAAGAAAGAAAGAAGAAAGAAAGAAGAAAGAAAGAAGAAATAAGAAAAGTTAGAAAGAAGTAAGAATAAAAAAAGTAAGAAAGAAGTAAGAAAGAAAGAAGAAAGAAAGAAGAAAGAAAGAAGTTAGAAAGAAGTAAGAAAGAAGTAAGAAAGAAGTAAGAAAGAAGTAAGAAAGAAGGAAGAAAGAAGTAAGAAAGAAGTAAGAAAGAAGTAAGAAAGAAGTAAGAAATGAAGAAGAAAGAAGTAAGAAAGAAGTAAGAAAGAAGTAAGAATGAAAGAGAAAGAAGGAGGAAAGAAGAAAGAAAGAAGAAAGAAAGAAGAAAGAAAGAAGAAATAAGAAAGAAGTTAGAAAGAAGTAAGAAATAAGAAAGTAAGAAGTAAGAAAGAAGTAAGAAAGAAGTAAGAAAGAAGTAAAGAAAGAAGTACGAAAGAGGTAAGAAAGAAGTAAGAAAGAAGTAAAGAAAGAAGTACGAAAGAGGTAAGAAAGAAGTAAGAAATAAAGAAGTAAGAAAGAAGTAAGAAAGAATTAAGAAAGAAGTAAGAAAGAAAGAAGAAAGAAAGAAGAAAGAAAGAAAGAAGAAAAAAGAAGTTAGAAAGAAGTAAGAAAGAAGTAAGAAAGAAGTAAGAAAGAAGTAAGAAAGAAGAAAGAAAGAAGAAAGAAAGAAAGAAAGAAAGAAGAAAGAAAGAAGAAAGAAGTAAGAAAGAAGTAAGAAAGAAGTACGAAAGAAGTAAAAAGAAGGGAGAAAGAAAGAAGTAAGAAAGAAGTAAGAAAGAAAAAAGAAGAAAGAAAGAAGAAAAAAGAAGTTAGAAAGAAGTAAGAAAGAATAAGAAAGAAGTAAGAAAGAAGTAAGAAAGAAGAAAGAAATAAGTAAGAAAGAAGAAAGAAAGAAGTAAGAAAGAAGAAAGAAAGAAGTAAGAAAGAAGTAAGAAAGAAGTAAGAAAGAAGTAAGAAAGAAAGCAGAAAGAAGGAAGAAAGAATTAAGAAAGAAGTAAGAAAGAAGTAAGAAAGTAAGAAGAAAGATGAAGAAAGAAAGAAGAAAGAGAGAAGAATGAGAGAAGAAAGAAAGAAAAAAGAAAGAAGTAAGAAAGAAGTAAGAAAGAAGTGAGAAAGAAGTAAGAAAGAACTAGGAAAGAAGTAAGAAAGAAGTACGAAAGAAGTAAAAAGAAGGGAGAAAGAAAGAATTAAGAAAGAAGTAAGAAAGAAGAAAGAAATAAGTAAGAAAGAAGAAAGAAAGAAGTAAGAAAGAAA